>NW_021285566.1:0-11251 GCF_002162155.2 Triticum dicoccoides
TCTTGACAGTTCACTTTGAATAAAATTCTTCCAGCAAGGCCCAACATTGGTTTTAAAATTTGCCATAATAATATTGAACTAAATAATTATTTGGCATAGGGCGTCATGAACCTGAGGATTCTTTATTCCACATAAACAGGGGGACCAGTGTTGATGGTGTTGGTCCCAAACTAGAGCACCGTGCGGGATTGCCCCTAGGCAACTTGGGGTATTTGGATCCTATACGCTTAACTTACCCAGTCGTGGCCTGAGACGAGATACGCGCGGCTACCATCAGGGTGTCGGCATGCCGGGAGGTCTTGCTGGATTAGTTTTACCATTGTCAAAATGTCTTGTGCACCAGGATTCCGAGTCTGACCGGAGGGTCTCGAGATGGAGGATTGTCTCCGCGGATGATGAACTTGTCATGGGCTAAGTTGGGACACCCCTACAGGGTTTAAACTTTTGAGAGCCGTGCCCGCGGTTATGTGACAGATGGGAATTTTTAATATCCGGTTGTAGAGAACTTGACACCAGACCCGAAATAAAATACACCAACCGCGTGTGAAACGGTGATGGTATCTTTTCGAGTGAGTCAAGAAGAGAACACGGTGGGGTTATGTTTGAACGTAAGTAGTTCATGATCACTTATTGATCATTACTTGTTTGCGAACGTTCGCGTAGTTTCTCATCTTACTCTTGTACTCGTAAGTTAGCCACCATACAATACTTAGTCACTTGCTGCAACCTCACCACTTACCCCTTTCCTACCCATTAAGCTTTGCTAGTCTTGATACCCATGGTAATGGGATTGCTGAGTCCTCGTGGCTCACATATTACTACAACAACAGTTGCAGGTACAGGTAATGCGATGATCATGACGTGAGAGCGATGTTTACTTGTTTTGGAATTCTTCTTCTTCGTCAATCTTGGGATATGCTCCTGGTCGGCAGCCTGGGCTAGCAGGGTGGATGTCATTTGAGTTTCTGTTTCTGTTTCATCTATAGTCGGATGTTGTTCTCATGTATGATGTTTGATGTATTCTTGTGGCATTTGTATGCCCTTTGCATGTATCCCCATCTATTATGTAATGGTACGATGTAATGATATCCACCTTGCAAAAGCATTTCAATATGCGGCTCTATCCGTGGTGGGACCTTCAAGTTCCTCTTGGATAGGATCGCATATTGGGCGTGACATGGATGCTTACCTTTACCTGCTGTAAGTTTTCTATTTTCTCTCCTTTTCATTTTTAAAATGTAGTGTTAACTTCTGCATTCTTTTTTTATAGTCACTGATTCCCTCTTTCATCCCTCTCAACATTCCTAGATTGTTTATCTAGACTTCATAGACTTCACAAAAGCTTCTGAACAACGAAACATCAATTATGCAGTCCCTAGAATAGCCCATGTTCAGACCGAAGACTTTGACTATCTAGTAACACTGGACTTGAACACAACATAAAAAAACCCGTTTGAATTGGGATTCTTACTAGTAAGCTTGTTCTATCCTTTTATATTCTTTTGCGTTCTTTAAGCGAGGAAGTCTTCTGGTTATAGTTTCAAACAAGAAGGAGCAAATATTTTCATTGTACATACTTTTGGTTTCATGATCTATTTAAGAATATCTATAAGTTTTGTTGACTTTCTTTTATCTTGTTCAGCTGAGAGATATCTCTAGGACACCTTATAGTGCTCGTGCAATCATATTGGCTGAGGAAAAGTGGTCCAAAGCCCCACATACTTATCATAATGAGGAAATGTCATTCCAAACTACAATGACATCTCATATGTCGCATCTACTTCGAACAATAATCCAGAAGTATATTTTTATGATTTTTATTGCCTTCTGTTTATTAATAGATTTTAGTCTTGTCACTTTAGTTTCATTGCAGAACTAATACACATGTATCTTTTATGTCTTACAAACTATATATCGTGGAATTGTCACGGCAGATGTCCTAGTGTGAGGACTTAGCCGTGGAGCCATTGCACTAGGTTAGCTTAAAGGGGTTAAACGGGACAAAGGACACAAGATTTTATACTGGTTCGGCCCCTTGCGGTGAAGGTAAAGGCCTAATCCAGTTTGAGGTGGTATTGCTTATGTCTCGATTACTAGGGAGCGAATACGCTTGACCTAGCTTTCGATCTGTTGTCTCTTGCCCTAAGCCGCCGCCGGGTTGTCCCTTTATATACACAGCTTGACGCCCCGCGGCTTACAGAGTCCCGGCCGGCTCATAAACAATGTGTCCGGCCTGGTGACTAATTACACTTGCCTTACAATATAAGTCATACATATATGGTGGTTTACACCTATGGGCCTTAAGCCGCCTTTGGGCCTTGGGCCCTTTAGTAAGTCTGCTTCACGAACCGCCGTTTCAACGTCTTCATGGGCTTTGTAATGATGAAATGCCATTGAGATAACCCAACCCCTCCTGGGCGGGTTATACCCAACAGTCATATCCCCAACATTAGGCCCCAGGTTGATTTGAACTTGTTCATGTCAACCTTTAATACTTTAGAAAAAATCCTTCTTCATTTGTTCTTGCAAGATACTGTAACCCGCCATGATGTGATCTCCTGGAATTACGGAAACCCGTCATGACATCATCTATCATTAATTTCACACAATATCTAGCATATCTTAATAGATCCTTTATCTTTAATAACCATCTCAAAGATTGAGGCGTCGGAGCGGCTGAATCATTCCTTCGCCTCCTCGATTTTCGCACCCGCCTGTTACCCCTTTCCTTATAAATAGGGCCAAGTATCCTTTTCATTTCCCTCTTTTCTTTCCTTGTCTTCCACCTCTCTCTTCATGATGCATCTGCACGCCTGAGCATTGCCGTCGACAAGCTCGTCAGCTTCCTCGACCCCGACCGCTGCATCGACCTGAACGAGACCAGAGAAACTGCAACACCTCTCCATTGCTTAGTGGGTCCAGTAAGACCTCTCTTTTCTCCGCTGTAGATCTCCATTAAGGTTTCCTGAAGTTCTTCCGAGTTCGTCGTCGTTCTTCATTATACCTCGGTTTGATCCTGTCTTCAATCCAAAAATGACCTTTGAAATATGCGGAAACTGTTTCTGTACCTTCTCTTAATCACTGAATACACTTCCTAGATGTAGAAATCTTGCCAATATGCTAGTTCCTCCGCTGCTACGATATTTAGGCTTTGATTTATTTTCCTTTTTTCACACAACGTTAGATCCAAAATAGCTGCTCCAGTCTGTAAAACCTGTTTGTCCAACACTTAGCAGATTTCACTCTTGATAGATCTTAAATGCCATTATGGTCATGGCGGCTTACATCACCGGTTATAACTAGCCATATGTCATTAGGCCCCATTAAGCTGCCAATGTGAATATATACTGCAGCGTTTACCTCCAGCTTAACGAATCAACTTAAACCGGCAAATTTTCTTTCTTTTAGGCTTCTTCCTTCACAATGCCAAAGATAGTCACGTCATGTAATTGGGTTCCTTCCATTGTCACTAAAAAAACACTCAAGGATTTTGTCAAAGTTGGCTTTTTACCAGCAAAAAATATCATGCATTGGCGTGCTCCCAAACCAGACGAAGAAAGACCTCAGCCGCAGGATGGCGAGGTCATTGTTTTCACCGATCACATGAATCGGGGCTTCTCTCCACCCGGGTCCATGTTTTTTGGGATATACTACATTTCTTTCAACTTCATCCTCAGGACATCAGACCCAATTCCGTGTCGAACATCTGTAACTTTCAAGTCTTCTGTGAAGTATACCTTCAAGAGGAACGCAGTGTTGCACTATTCAGGGAATATTTTTATCCGAACCGGCAGAACGAATTTACCAATGGCCCCAGCTTTGAAATTGGTGGGGTCTCAATTCAACAGAGAAGAGATGCTATCTTCCCCTATGCTACCCTGCCAAGTCACCCCAAAGATTGGAACTAGACATGGTTTTATTGCAAAGAATCCACTACCGGGTTATCGTGTCCAGCAGCTTGATCCAAAACATCGTCTTCCCGAAAAGCTTACCACTGCTGAACGTGCAAAGCTTGCACCCACTATTGCAAAGGTCAAGGCCTTGCTGGGGAACGGTTTAACCGGTATTGACTTGGTTCAGTGATGGGTTTCTTGGCGAATCATACCCTTGAGCCGCCGATCCGGCTTAATGTGCACTTATTCGGGTGGTGCAAAAGATCCGCTGCGCCACAGCTCCGTGTGCTTAACTGATGATGCAGTCGATGAAATGACAAAAACCCTTCTTAATGAGAGCCTGGAAGACTACAGAAAAGTTGGACTAAACCCTTTCTGCAAACTTAACCCGCCACCAGATGTGAGTCTCCAAATCACTTTCTTTACCTTATCATTCAAATGTTCTATTAACTCAATTTTGATGACTTTCACAGGCTAAATCTGATTTTTGGAATAAAAAATATGATCATGAAGCTGCCAAGAAAGCGAGGGCCAAAACAAAAGCCGCCAACAAAACCGCCAAGTTCTGAGTTGGAAGAAATTAATTGCTTCCGAGATGCTTGGACTGAACGACAATTCTGAGTTGGAGGTAGCCCTTGATTCCCTTGGCTCCTTTTTCGACTATCTTATTGACACTGATTATCATCAGGATGACACGGGGGCCAGTCAAGCGGTCGAAGAAGAGGTAACTATTATTTCCTCCAACTCAGAGCCTTTGCGAAGACAGAAAATTTGACGGGTAACCCGGAAAGTAAGCTTTTCACACCCCTTAGCTCATTTAGATCCTCACTTTCTTTTGAAGCAACAGGAGCACGAGAACCGGCGGCAAACTTGAACCAACGGAGGTGAAGAGTGATCCTCCGGCTTACCAAATACTCCAGCTCCGCGGAAACATCGAAATGAGGTCCTTACAAATTTAAACTCTTTTTATCCACTGGCGGGTCTCATTCGCCAGCCAGTTAATTCTTTTGATTCAAACTATCAGGAGGCTTCTCGTTCTTCCCCCGGCGACTCATCACAGACCCAGCTGCCAGATTTCAAAACTGCCCCTGGGTAACCACAATTACTTTTTATTCTCTATCTCCTTATTCTCTTATACTTGTACTGACCTCTCATAACCCATGTAGTGGACAAGCAAAGCCTAGCAAGAAAGCAAAGGTGATCAAGCCAGCTGAAGACCCCAAAGTCCGTGAGCCGGAACAGCAAATTCCAGCATCTGACACCTCCGTGCCGCAACCCCAAGAGCCTGTCCATGATGTTCCACCAGTAATTCTTGACCTCTCCAGTGACCATACAAATCTCAATCCTTTGAGCACTGAATCCTCAAGCCCAATTAAGCCGTCAGGAACGCATGCCGACGATGTTGTGATCACTGGCAGCGGCTTCAAAGAACCGGGACAACCTACTGTCTTGGCCAAGAACTCCGCCAAAGATGAGTTCATTGAAAGGCGGAAAGTGAGATTTGACATCGCCAATTACTCTCAGTTAAACATCAGTGAAATACTCTCTGGTTATCTCAACCAAGTGCATACCAGCCGCGATCTTGAAATTTACATGGTGAAGCAGATGCATCAGAAATATGAGGTATGAACTCCAACTTGATATATTATGCATATCCTGTCAGCCCCCAAGTCTACTGTGTATGATCAGATTGAATAAGCTGTAGACCTAGAATAGCCATGAATATAAAAAGCATCTTTGGTAGAATCCTTCAAAAGCCGGCTTTCATTAGAATTAAACTGGATCTTTAATGATCAACATTGCATCCGTAGCCCCCAAGCGCCGGTTTAATCAGCATGAATGAACCGGTACTTGTTCATCATTGTTTATAAATCAAAATTTACTCGTGTAGCCCCCATGAACCGGCTGTGGTCATTGGCGGCACAACCGATTCATCATAAAGTAGTAATGAAACGCGAGCAATATGCATTAGCCCCTAAGTGCGAAGCACTCTTGCTTGCAAAGTGCTTGGGACTTTATTCATATGAGCCGTTGTATGAAGAATGTTTTCGGTACGCATTAGCCCCCAAGTGCCAAGTGTTGTTGCTTGCAAAAGGCTTGGGACTTATATTCCTGTAACCCGAATATGAATATGGTTGCAAATCTGTGCTTGTATAGGACACTACTGCTCAACTTCAATCGCAATTGGATGATGCGAAAATTTGGCTGGAGAATCAAGAATCTGAGACCCGGAAAGCCGACTCAAAATTCCAATTTACCTTAGCTGAAATGGAAAAATTGAAGACCAGTTTTGATGCTGAAAAAACTGCCTGGCTGAAGAGAAAACTGCTCTGACGCAGCGGGCTGAAAAAACAAAGACTGATCTTCAAAAGGTGACCACTGGGCTTACCAGTTTAAAACACCGTGTATCCCAGATGGTTTATGCTATCGTTGGTGAGTACCCTTGCTAGCATCAAAATTGGCTCTCTTCTTTGTCGGTACAAACCGCCTCTAACCAGTCCACAATTATTACTCAGGACCCAGGAGCAGCAATCTTAGCCAAGAGATGCTTGTGAAGCTCAAGGCTGTATATACACTTGTTGAACAACTATATACCGGAACTCAGTGCACACTGGCCACGATTTCTCCAACTAATCGGGCCCCCACTCTGTTGAGTGACGTTTTGAAGAAACTTTCTGTTCTGCCTGCTAGGATTGAAGAGATAAAACGATCATCTGCAAGAGCCGGTGCCGTGACGGCCTTAAGCCGGGCTAAGGCATGGTTACCAGAGCTAGCCCCAGCCGAGGTATCTACTGGATATCCAAGCTTCAAAGAAGACGACACTCCATTTGACCAAAAGGACTTCGCTGCTTGTGTGAAGGAAATACGTCCTCTAGCGACTCTGATTGCTGATGAAACAAATCTATCAAAATATCAGTCGGCTTATGATACAAAGAATTAGAAGATGCCCACGCCGGCTTATAAAGTGATGGATCTGATTCCCCCAATCCGTAAGCATACTTTCGCCCCTGAAGTTGATCCGTCCGACCTTATAGACGATGAAGCTGAATGCCAAGCCTTGTGTGGCATTGATTGGTCATCACCAAATTTCCAGACGACGGAGGAGGACGAAGAACCGGAGAAGGATGATGCAGAAGCTTCCAGCTAGAATAAAACAAAGGAAAAGAAATAGAACGTACCTCCTTAAATAAATATCTGACCTACCAAACTCAAGCAAGAGTCGAACCGCTAGCTTTTTGTGGCCATGGGAACCAGCTGGGACACCCTCAAACCCCCTTTTATTCTAAAAAAGGGATCGACACTTCTCGTATAAATGGAATGGAATTTCTCGAATTTCACACAGGAAGTCACCAAGGCCAAGAAGATTGATCCGCTGGGTAGTTCAAATATTTGATCTTCTGAAAACACTTTATCTTTTTGACTCACTGGGTCATGTAATAGGCTAGTAAAACTTTGATCTACCGTGCCATCGTGCATGTTTTGTTTTGCGTAAACTACTGATCTGTCAGTTGAAAATCTGCCACTTATGTTTATGATTTCATCGACTCTGTGCACTGCTACCTCTTGAGCACTGCGTTGGTTTTCCCTTGAAGAGCAAAGGGTGATGCAGTAAAGTAGCGTAAGTATTTCCCTCAGTTTTTGAGAACCAAGGTATCACTCCAGTAGGAGACCACGCACGAGTCCCTCGCACCTACACAAACAAACAAGAACCTCGCAACCAACGCGATAAAGGGGTTGTCAATCCCTCAACGGTCACTTACGAGAGTGAGATCTGATAGATATGATAAGATAATATTTTTGGTATTTTTATGATAAAGATGCAAAGTAAAATAAAAGGCAATAAAGATATCTATGTGTTGGAAGATTAATATGATGGAAAATAGACCCGGGGGCCATAGGTTTCACTAGTGGCTTCTCTCGAGAGCATAAGTATTACGGTGGGTAAACAAATTACTATTGAGGAATTGATAGAATCGAGCATAGTTATGAGAATATCTAGGTATGATCATGTATATAGGCATCACGTCCGCGACAAGTAGACCGACTCCTGCCTGCATATACTACTATTACTCCACACATCGGCGGTTATCCAGCATGCATCTAGAGTATTAAGTTCAAAAGAACAGAGTAACGCTTTAAGTAAGATGACATGATGTAGAGGGATAAACTCATGCAATATGATATAAACCCCATCTTGTTATCCTCGATGGCAACAATACAATACGTGCCTTGCCGCCCCTACTGTCACTGGGAAAGGACACCGCAAGATTGAACCCAAAGCTAAACACTTCTCCCATTGCAAGAAAGATCAATCTAGTAGGCCAAACCAAACTAATAATTCGAAGAGACTTGCAAAGATAACCAATCATACATAAAAGAATTCAGAGGAGATGCAAATATTGTTCATAGATAAACTTGATCATGAACCCACAATTCATCGGTCTCAACAAACACACCGCAAAATAAGATTACATCGAATAGACCTCCACGAGAATCATGGAGAACTTTGTATTGAGATCCAAAGAGAGAGAAGAAGCCATCTAGCTAATAACTATGGACCCGAAGGTCTGAGGTAAACTACTCACACATCATCAGAGAGGCAATGGTGTTGATGTAGAAGCCCTCCATGATCAATGCCCCCTCCGACAGGATGCCAGAAAAGGCCCATAGATGGGATCTCACGGGTATAGAAGGTTGCGGCGGTGGAATTAGGTTTTCGTGGATGCTTTTGTTGGTTTGGGGGTACGTAGGTATATATAGGAGGAAAAAGTACGCCGGTGGAGCAACGTGGGCCCCACGAGGGTGGAGGGTGCGCCCGGGGGGGGGGGGGGTAGGCACGCCCCCCTACCTTGTGCCCTCCTGATTGCTTTCTTGACGTAGGGTCCAAGTCCTCTGGATCTCGTTCGTTCTGAAAATCACGTTCCCGAAGGTTTCATCCCGTTTGGACGCCGTTTGATATTCTTTTTCTGCGAAACACTGAAATAGGCAAAAATCAACATTTCTGGGCTGGGCCTCCAGTTAATAGGTTATTCCCAAAAATAATATAAAAGTGTATAATAAAGGCCATTAAACATCCAAAACAGAATATAATATAGCATGAAGCAATAAAAAATTATAGATACGTTGGAGACGTATCAAGCCTCCCCAAGCTTAATTCCTGCTCGTCCTCGTTTAGGTAAATGATAAAAACAGAATTTTTGATGCGGAATGCTACTTGGCATAATTTCAGTGTAATTCTCTTAATTGTGGTATGAATGTTCAGATCCGAAAGAAAAAGTTTAATATTGACATAAAAATAATAATACTTCAAGCATACTAACTAAGCAATTATGTCTTCTCAAAATAACATGGCCAAAGAAAGTTATCCCTACAAAATCATATAGTCTGGCTATGCACTATCTTCACCACACAAAGTATTTAAATCATGCACAACCCCGATGACAAGCGAAGCAATTGTTTCATACTTTTGGTGTTCTCAAACTTTTTCAATCTTCACGCAATACATGAGCGTGAGCCATGGATATAGCACTATATATGGAATAGAATGGTGGTTGTGGAGAAAAAAAAGGAAAATATAGTCTCACATCAACTAGGCGTATCAACGGGCTATGGAGATGCCCATTAATAGATATCAATGTGAGTGAGTAGGGATTGCCATGCAACGGATGCACTAGAGCTATAAGTATATGAAAGCTCAACAAAAGAAACTAAGTGGGTGTGCATCCAACTCGCTTGCTCACGAAGACCTAGGGCATTTTGAGGAAGCCCATCATTGGAATATACAAGCCAAGTTCTATAATGAAAAACTCCCACTAGTATATGAAAGTGATATCATAGGAGACTCTCTATCATGAAGATCTTGGTGCTACTTTGAAGCACAAGTGTGGTAAAAGGATAGTAACATTGTCCCTTCTCTCTTTTTCTCTCATTTTTTTATTTGGGCCTTTTCTCTTTTTTATGGCCTCTTTTTTTAGTCGGGAGTCTTATCCCGACTTGTGGGGGAATCATAGTCTCCATCATCCTTTCCTCACTTGGGACAATGCTCTAAAAATCATGATCATCACACTTTTATTTACTTACAACTCAACAATTACAACTCAATACTTAAAACAAATATGACTCTATGTGAATGCCTCCAGCGGTGTACCGGGATATGCAATGAATCAAGAGTGACATGTATGAAAGAATTATGAATGGTGGCTTTGCCACAAATACGATGTCAACTACATGATCATGCAAAGCAATATGACAATGATGGAGCGTGTCATAGTAAATGGAACGGTGGTAAGTTGCATGGCAATATATCTCAGAATGGCTATGGAAATGCCATGATAGGTAGGTATGGTGGCTGTTTTGAGGAAGGTATATGGTGGGTGTATGATACCGGCGAAAAGTGCACGGTATTAGAGAGGCTAGCAATGGTGGGAGGAAGAAAAGTGCGTACAATCCATGGACTCAACATTAGTCATAAAGAACTCATATATTTATTGCAAAAATCTACAAGTTATCAAAGCAAAGTATTACGCGGATGCTCCTAGGGGGATAGATTGGTAGGAAAAGACCATTGCTCGTCCCTGACCGCCACTCATAAGGAAGACAATCAATAAATAAATCATGCTCCGACTTCATCACATAACGGTTCACCATACGTGCATGCTACGGGAATCACAAACTTTAACACAACTATTTCTCAAATCCAAAACTACTCAACTAGCATGACTCTAATATCACCATCTTCATATCTCAAAACAATTATCAAGTATCAAACTTCTCATAATATTCAACACACTCATAGCATTTTTTAATTGGATGCCTATTATAATTAAAGCAAATTACCATGCTGTTTTGTAGGACTCTCAAAATAATCTAAGTGAAGCATGATAGAACAATAGTTTCTATAAAACAAATCCACCACCGTGTTCTAAAAGATATAAGTGAAGCACTAGAGCAAAAACTATATAGCTCAAAAGATATAAGTGAAGCACATAGAGTATTCTAATAAATTCCGAATCATGTGTGTCTCTCTCAAAAGGTGTGTACAGCAAGGATGATTGTGGCAAACTAACAAATAAAGACTCAAATAATACAAGATGCTCCAAGCAAAACACATATCATGTGGTGAATAAAAATATAGCTCCAAGTAAAGTTACCGATGGAAGTAGACGAAAGAGGGGATGCCTTCCGGGTCATCCACAAGCTTTGGCTTTTTGGTGTCCTTAGATTATCTTGGGGTGCCATGGGCATCCCCAAGCTTAGGCTCTTGCCACTCCTTGTTCCATAATCCATCAAATCTTTTACCCAAAACTTGAAAACTTCACAACACAAAACTTAACAGAAAATCTCATGAGCTCCGTTAG
>NW_021285566.1:11332-14831 GCF_002162155.2 Triticum dicoccoides
GAAAGAAAACAAAACACCACTTCAACGTACTGTAATGAACTCATTCTTTAATTATATTGGTGTTAAACCTACTGTATTCCAACTTATCTATGGTTTATAAACTATTTTACTAGCCATAGATTCATCAAAATAAGCAAACAACACACGAAAAATAGAATATGTCAAAAACAGAACAGTCTATAGTAATCTGCAACTAACGCAAACTTCTGGAACTCAAAAAATCTACCACAATAGGACCACCTAGACAATTTGTTTATTGATCAGCAGAAATTGGAATAAATATTTTATCATGTTCTGGTGATTTTTAACAATTGTTTTCCAGAAAGTTTCTGGAATTTACAGCAAGATCAAATAACTATCATCCAAGAAGATCCTATAGGTTTAACTTGGCACAAACACTAATTAAAACATAAAAAATATATAACCAGAGGCTAGATCAAAGATTTATTCCTAAATAGAAGCAAAAAGAAAAAAACTAAAAATAAAATTGGGTTGCCTCCCAACAAGCGCTATCATTTAACGCCCCTAGCTAGGCATTGATAATTTCGATGATGCTTGCATGAAAGACAAGAATTGAAGCACAAAGAGAGCATTATAAAGCATATGAAAAACGCATCTAAGTCTAACATACTTCCTATGCATAGGCATCTTATAGGCAAACAAATTATCAAAGCAAGCAAAATCTAGCATATGCAAGGAAGCGGAAAGAAACGATAGCAGTCTTAACATAATGAGAGGTTATTTAGTAACATGAAAATTTCTGCAACCATATTTTCCTCTCTCATAATATTACATGTGGGATCATATTCAAATCCAACAATATAGCTATCACATAAAAAAAATTCTACATGATCCACATGCATGCATAGTTGACACTCTTCCAAAATAGTGGGAATATCATTAACTAAAGTCATGACCTCTCCAAACCCACTTTTATTAAGAATATCATAAGATTGAACATACTCCAAATATGTAGGATCTAAAGTTGACACTCTTCCAAACACACTTTCAATAAAATTGCAAACACTATTATCAATCTCATATTCATCATGGGGCTTAAATAAATTTTCAAGATCATAAGAAGAATCACCTCAATCATGATCATTGCAACAAGTAGTAGACAAAGCAAAACTAGCATCCCTAAGCTTAGGGTTTTGCATATTATTAGCACAATTGACATCAAAATAATTTATAGTAAAATCATTGCAATCATGCTTTTTATTCAAGGGGCTATCGTGAATCACTTCATAAAGTACTTCATCACAATTTTCAGATTCACGAATTTCAAGCAAAACCTCATAAAGATAATCTAGTGCACTCAACTCACTAGCAATAGGTTCATCATAATTGGATATCTTAAAGAGATTAGCAAGTGGATGAGGATCCATAAACTTTTAGCAAGCGAAGATGCAAGCAAAAAGAAGGCACATGGTAACACAAGCGAACAAAAGATCGAGCGAAAGAAGGGCGAATAAAACGGCAAAGGTGAAGTGGGGGAGAGGAAAACGAGAGCCAAATGGCAAATAATGTAATGCGGGAGATAAGAGTTTGTGATGGGTACTTGGTATGTTGACTTTTGCGTAGACTCCCCGGCAACGGCGCCAGAAATCCTTCTTGCTACCTCTTGAGCACTGCGTTGGTTTTCCCTTGAAGAGGAATGGGTGATGCAGTAAAGTAGCGTAAGTATTTCCCTTAGTTTTTGAGAACCAAGGTATCAATCTAGTAGGAGACCATGCACGAGTCCCTCGCACCTACACAAACAAACAAGAACCTCGCAACCAACGCGATAAAGGGGTTGTCAATCCCTCAACGGCCGCTTACGGGAGTGAGATCTAATAGATATGATAAGATAATATTTTTGGTATTTTTATGATAAAGATGCAAAGTAAAATAAAAGGCAATAAAAATAGTTAAGTGTTGGAAGATTAATATGATGGAAAATAGACCCGGGGACCATAGGTTTCACTAGTGGCTTCTCTCGAGAGCATAAGTGTTACGGTGGGTAAACAAATTACTGTTAAGAAATTGATAGAATCAAGCATAGTTATGAGAATATCTAGGTATGATCATGTATATAGGCATCACGTCCGCGACAAGTAGACCGACTCCTGCCTGCATCTACTACTATTACTCCACACATCGACCGCTATCCAGCATGCATCTAGAGTATTAAGTTCAAAAGAACAGAGTAACACTTTAAGTAAGATGACATGATGTAGAGGGATAAACTCATGCAATATGATATAAACCCCATCTTGTTATCCTCGATGGGAACAATACAATACATGCCTTGCTGCCCCTACTATCACTGGGAAAGGACACCGCAAGATTGAACCCAAAGCTAAACACTTCTCCCATTGCAAGAAAGATCAATCTAGTAGGCCAAACCAAACTGATAATTCGAAGAGACTTGCAAAGATAACCAATCATACATAAAAGAATTCAGAGGAGAATCAAATATTGTTCATAGATAAACTTGATCATAAACCCACAATTCATCGGTCTCAACAAACACACCGCAAAAGAAGATTACATCGAATAGATCTCCACAAGAATCATGGAGAACTTTGTATTGAGATCCAAAGAGGGAGAAGAAGCCATCTAGCTAATAACTATGGACCCGAAGGTCTGAGGTAAACTACTCACACATCATCGAAGAGGCTATGGTGTTGATGTAGAAGCCCTCCATGATCAATGCCCCCTCCGGCAGGACGCCGGAAAAGGCCCCAAGATGGGTTCTCACGGGTACAGAAGGTTGCGGCGGTGGAATTAGGTTTTCGTGGATGCTTCTGTTGGTTTGGGGGTATGTAGGTATATATAGGAGGAAGAAGTACGTCGGTGGAGCAACATGGGCCCCACGAGGGTGGAGGGCGCGCCCAGGGGGGTAGGCGCGCCCCCTACCTCGTGCCCTCCTGGTTGCTTTCTTGATGTAGGGTCCAAGTCCTTTGGATCACGTTCGTTCCGAAAATCACGTTCCCGAAGGTTTCATTCCGTTTGGACTATGTTTGATATTCTTTTTCTGCGAAACACTGAAATAGGCAAAAAACAACAATTCTGGGCTGGGCCTCCGGTTAATAGGTTGTTGGAAATATGCCCTAGAGGCAATAATAAAAGGATTATTATTATATTTCCTTGTTCGTGATAATTGTCTTTTATTCATGCTATAATTGTATTATCCAGAAATCGTAATACACGTGTGAATACATAGACTACTATATGTCCCTAGTGAGCCTCTAGTTGACTAGCTCGTTGATCAACAGATAGTCATGGTTTCCTGACTATGGACATTGGATGTCATTGATAACGGGATCACATCATTAGGAGAATGATGTGATGGACAAGACCCAATCCTCAGCATAGCACAAGATCGTGTAGTTCGTTTTGCTAGAGCTTTTCCAATGTCAAGTATCTTTTCCTTAGACCATGAGATCGTGTAACTCCCGGATACCGTAGGAGTGCTTTGGGTGTACCAAACGTCACAACATAACTGGGTGACTAT
>NW_021285566.1:15002-15482 GCF_002162155.2 Triticum dicoccoides
CTATTGACAAAGGGAATTGTATGCGGGGTTGCTTGAATCCTCGACATCGTGGTTCATCCGATGAGATCATCGAGGAGCATGTGGGAGCCAACATGGGTATCCAGATCCCGCTGTTGGTTATTGACCGGAGAGCCGTCTCGGTCATGTCTACGTGTCTCCCGAACCCGTAGGGTCTACACACTTAAGGTTCGGTGACGCTAGGGTTGTATGAATATGAGTATGCAGCAAACCGAATGTTGTTCGGAGTCCCGGATGAGATCCCGTACGTCACGAGGAGTTACGGAGTGGTCCGGAGGTAAAGAATTATATATAGAAAGTGCTATTTCGGCCATCGGGAGAGTTTCGGGGGTCACCGGTATTGTGCCGGGACCACCGAAAGGGTCTCGGGGGTCCACCTGGTGGGGCCACCTATCCCGGAGGGCCCCATGGGCTGAAGTGGGGAGGGAACTAGCCCCTGGTGGGCTGGTGCGCCCCCCCTTG
>NW_021285566.1:18119-19369 GCF_002162155.2 Triticum dicoccoides
GAAACTCCTCACCCGACTTAAGTTCATCTCCTTAGCCATCCGAAGACCATGGAGCAAGGCCTCATACTCAGCTGCATTGTTAGTACAAGGGAACATCAACCAGAGAACATAAGAAAGTTTATCACCTCGTGGGGAAGTCAAGACAACTCCAGCCCCCGAGCCCTCCAATTGCCTGGACCCATCAAAGTGGATGGTCCAATATGTGCTATCTGGCTTCTCCTCAGGCATCTGCATCTCTGTCCAGTCATTGATGAAATCCACAAGTGCTTGGGATTTGATGGCCGTGCGAGGCATATACTTCAAACCATGAGGTCCAAGTTCAATGGACCACTTGGCTACCCTACCTGTGGCTTCTCTGTTTTGAATAATATCCCCTAATGGAGCAGAACTAACCACAGTGATGGGATGACCCAGAAAATATTGCTTGAGTTTTCGACTAGCCATGAATACCCAATATACGAGCTTCTGCCAGTGCGGATACCTCTTCTTGGATTCAATAAGCACTTCACTGATGTAGTAAACCGGCCGCTGAACCGGATATTCCTTGCCTGCTTCCTTCCGTTCCACCACAATAGCTACACTGACAGCCCGGGCATTAGCAGCCACATATAATAACAATGGCTCCTTATCAATAGGAGCAGCAAGGACTGGCGGCTCAGCTAGTTGTTTCTTCAAAGCTTCAAACGCGTCATTAGCAGCATCACTCCAGACAAAGTGATCTGTTTTCTTCATCATCTGGTACATTGGTATAGCCTTCTCACCCAACCGGCTTATGAACCGCCTTAAGGCCGCAATACGACCTGCCAGACGTTGAACATCATTGACACACGCCGGTTTAGCCAAATAAGTAATGACCTTGATCTTCTCCGGGTTAGCTTCAATGCCTCTGTTGGAAACCAAAAAACCCAGAAGCTTACCAGTTGGTACACCAAAAACACACTTGGCCGGGTTAAGCATCATCTTATAAACCCGGAGATTGTCAAAGGTATCCTTCAAATCATCAATCAGGGTCTCCTTCTTCCTGGACTTTACCACAATATCATCCACATAAGCATGAACATTACACCCAATTTGATCATGAAGGCAATTTTGCACACACCGTTGGTAAGTCGCCTGGGCGCTTTTGAGCCCAAAAGGCATAGACACATAGCAGAAGGCTCCAAACGGAGTGATGAAAGATGTCTTCTCCTAGTCCTTAGCTGCCATCTTGATCTGATGATAACCAGAATAAGCATCCAAAAGACTCAAAC
>NW_021285566.1:20544-23205 GCF_002162155.2 Triticum dicoccoides
TGAACTGCTTGGATGAATCGCTAGGAACGAAATCAACCAGCTTGGTGTCGTGTGCTGATTTAAACTTCAAGACCGGATCATGCTCCGTAGTTGGCTTTTTCAAAGATGCCATATCTGCCAGGTCAACATTGTCTTTATAAAACTTCAATTCCTTTGTTGCGCAGACAGACTCAGCGTAAGCAGTGTCACCTTCTTCACACTCCAAGGCTATCTTGCAACTCCCATGCATTGTTATCGTGCCCTTGTGACCTGGCATCTTCAGCTTCAAGTAAACATAACAAGGCCTTGCCATAAACTTAGCATAAGCCGGCCGCCCAAACAGAGCATGATAAGGGCTCTTGATCTTAACCACTTCAAAGGTCAACGTCTCAGATCTGGAATCATAATCATCTACAAAAGCAACCTCCAGAGCTATTTTACCAACCGGGTATGCCGACTCACCAGGCACCAAACCGTGAAAAACAGTGTTCGATGGCTTAAGATTTTTATCAGTCAGTCCCATGCGATGGAAAGTTTCATAATGAAGGATATTGATGCTGCTACCTCCGTCCATGAGTACCTTAGTGAATTTATATGCTCCAACCTGAGGCGCCACCACTAAAGCCAAGTGACCCGGATTATCAACCCGGGGCGGGTGATCTTCCCGACTCCACACAATGGGCTGCTCAAACCATCACAAGTAACGGGGAACCGCCGGCTCAACAGCTTTCACAACCCTTTTATGGAGCTTCTGATCCCGCTTGCATAAGCTTGTGGTGAAGACGTGGTATTGCCCACTATTCAACTGCTTCAGGTTACTCTGATACCCAGATTGCTGTTGCTGATTCCCCTGACCGGACTGTTGATGATAACCACTATGATTACCTTGATTGCTTGGGTGACCCTGGAAACCGGAATTAGAACCGCCACCACTGTAACCTGGACCATGAGAGCCGGAACCCGAGCCGCCGCCCGACCCGTGATTGTTCTGGAACAAATCAGAATTTTTGAACTCCTTCATAATGTGGCAGTCCTTCCAAAGGTGACCGGACGGCCTTTCCTGCGTACCATGCTTTGGGCAAGGCTGATTCAGCATCTGCTCAAGATTTGTACCTGACCCTCCTGCCTGAGGAGGTGGCTTTCCCTTATGACGCTGACCATCATTATGCGTGTTGGTATTGGCCACAAAATCTGAATTGTTACAGGCCTTGCGCTTACCATTGCCCCCCCTGACTCGCCGGGTTATGATGCTGGCTGTTGGTGTTGCCACTCTTCTTTCCCTTTCCCGACTTTTCATCATCAGACTCGGGGTCCTTGGTACTATCAGAGTCGGCATATTTAATTAGAGCCGCCATCAGCTCCCCTATGTCAGTGCAGTGGCACTTGAGCCACCCTAGCTTCTGTTTAAGGGGCAAAAACGATAGTTCTTCTCTAACATTAGGACTGCTGAGCCGACATTGATGTTATCCGATGAGTGCAGGATAGCTTTGACCCGGCGCACCCAATGGGTTGTTGACTCACCCTGTTCTTGGGCACAGGCATCCAAATCCACAATTGACATGGGCTGCTTGCACGTATCTTTAAAATTATGGATAAACCAGGCTTTCAACTCGGCCCACAACCCAATGGAATTGGCAGGCAACCCTTTTAACCAAGTACGGGCCGTCCCATCCAGCATCATGGTGAAGTACTTGGTGCACGCAGCATCTCTGATCTCCAACAGCTCCATGGCCATCTCGTAACTCTCAATCCATGCCTCAGGGGGTAAGTCGGTTGTATAGTTAGGCACCTTACGAGGTCCTTTGAAATCCTTGGGCAGACGCTCATTACGCAGAGCCGACACTAAACACAATAAGCTCGTGGTTCTAGAGGTCACGCCTGCCTCCACCGAAGCTGTTGGACGAGCCGGAGATTGTTGATAGGCCGCGTATTGAGCCGCTAGCTCAGCCTCCTGACGTGCTCTATCCTGATCCATCAGGGCTTGAGTATTAACACCACCACGTGTCGGGTCATGTCCACGAGGCGGATTACGATGCTGCTCACTACTTGATACCGCCGGGGAGTCCATGTGCCTGCTATAACTCCGGCTTGGGCGAGGGGTTGAGTGAATCCTCTCACGACTGTAAGAATAAGCCTCCTGCTGTACCAGTGCTGTCTGAAGAAGCTCTCTAGCCCTTCGTGTTTCAATCGCAGCTGGAGAGTCACCTTCAACTGGGAGAGCCGCCAATCGTGTCGCTGCAGCGATCATATTATCCAACGGGTTACAATAATGACCCGGTGGCGTCGGCACTTACTGTGGTGGGGTATTATTCAGATGAGGCGGATCTGTTGTATGTGGCTGAGCCGGCGCTCCAGTCCTAGGCGTGGTTACCACCCGGTTTACCTCTGGCGGGTCACTGGTCCCTGCGCCAGGTGTGTTGAAGAGGTTCCTCGCTTCGTAAACCGGGGGCAGACGACTCCGATGCCTCCTCCTCATGACTTTGTTTGAAGCGTTCTGATCCAACGTGAGCCGGAAGGAATCAACCTGAATCCGTTGTGCCTGAGCATCCAGAGCAGCTCGCTCCGCAGCCATCCTCGCATCCTCAGCCGCCAGATCTTCCTTGGCTTGAGCTATCTCATCTCGCAGCTTTGCAACTTCCGCGTTATGCTGAGCTTGATTTGCCGGATTAACCTCTACTATTA
>NW_021285567.1:0-1685 GCF_002162155.2 Triticum dicoccoides
TTTCCAAAATGACGGGCATGTCTAGAGTCATACCAATATATAGGCCGGACAAGGACGCTCTAAGTTCCGCTTCCTCAACGCTGTAGCAAGTACCAATATAATCCCAGGAGGATAGGATCACTTGTCCACGGTGATTTCTAACAACCACCCCCACGCTCGCAGCTTCAATGGCCTCCACAAAACTTGCGTCGACATTAATCTTATAGACGTCTGGGGTAGGTGGCCTCCAAAGAGTAACCTGCCTCTCAATGTTATTGGTTGGCTGAAGATCCAACTCCACTTGCTTCCCCTTACTGCATATCTCCACCTGCATTTTAGCAAGACAAGACGAGAAAGATGCCCAATAATTTTCGACAAAACTTACCGAGGCTGAGATGGATTCCATTCCCTTACCAAAGATCAAATCATTCCTCAAGTGCCAAGCTCTCCAAAACATGAATATAGTTTGCTCACGAACAGGCGTAGTTAACTGGTCCAATAGAATAAGGAACCAATCCGGTCCAGAATATTTGAAGGTCTCCTCCGCTGATAATTTCCAAACTTCCTTCAGAGCCATGCGGAACGCACGAGCCTTGGGACAAACCACCAAAGCATGGAAAATACACTCATCATCAATACCACATATTGAGCATGTACCTAGAGTAGTTTGATGATGTTTAACCCTATTGAGTTGAACCGCCAAACTATTAGAAGCAGCCCTCCAGGCAAAAAAATTAATTTTTTGGGGGACATTAGCATTCCAAATAATATTCCAGAGCCTCCTATCCCCATTTATGGCATCACTGGAATTTCCAGAAACACTCCTCGGCTCTTTAAGATTCAGAGCTAGTCTATACGCACTCTTCACGGAGAACAAGCCACTTTTCTCGTGGTGCCAAGCAATAAAGTCTCCCTCGCCCACTCGAAGAATACGGAGCTTTAGGATTTCCTCTGCATCATGAATATAAAATAGATGCCTTATCAGGTTCTCATCCCAACTCCTGGTTGCACTCAAAAATAACTCGGAAACCAATTTGATCCTAGTTCTGCTCTTTTTACCACAAATTTGTAGGCCAGATTCCCTAGGGATCCAATTATCCCTCCAAATATTTATACTAGTCCCATCGACCACTCTCCAAATAATGCCTTTTTTTAGCAATTCAAGGCCATGCATAATTCCTTGCCAAGTAAGGGAAGTAGCTTGAGGGAATACCGTATCAATAAGGTGCCCATGAGGATAGTATTTAGCTTTCATCACCTTAGCACACAGAGAGTCCGGAAAAACCAAAAGACGCCAAGCTTGTTTCGCCAGGAGTGCTTGATTAAAAAGCCGAAGATCACGAAAGCCCATACCCCCTTCACTTTTTGGTCTCGTCATCTTATCCCAAGCCAGCCAATGCGTTCTTTTCCTATTCTCTTCATCGCCCCACCAAAAATTCCTGATAATCTGGGATAACTCCTCACACAGTGAAGCGGGGAATTTAAAAATACCCATTGCAAACACGGGAATAGCTTGAATAACAGACTTGATCTGGATTTCTTTCGCTCCGCTCGAAGCATATTTTTCAATATAATCTGAAACCCGCTTGAGCACCTTATCTTTGGTGGATTGAAACTTACCTGCCTTCATACGACCTTCTGGAATAGGCAAGCCTAGATATTTATCCTCAAAACCATCAATCGTGATTTTAAGGATAACCAGAATA
>NW_021285568.1:0-2851 GCF_002162155.2 Triticum dicoccoides
CTTTGGAGGCATGCCGTCTTTTTCGTGCAAACGTTGCAGGTCCTCCCGTGCCTCAGGTGTAACTTTTGTCTTCCCATACACGCACAAGAAGCCTAGCAGGTTCACGCAAAGGTTCTTCGTCACGTGCATCACGTCGATTGAAGAGCGGACCTCTAGGTCTTTCCAGTAGGGTAGGTCCCAAAATATAGATTTCTTCTTCTATATGGGTGTGTGTCCCTCAACGTCATTCGGAACAGCTAGTCCGCCGGGACCCTTTCCAAAGATTACGTGTAAATCATTGACCATAGCAAGTACGTGATCACCGGTATGCATGGCGGGCTTCTTCTGGTGATCTGCCTCGCCTTTGAAATGCTTGCCTTTCTTTCTACATTGATGGTTGGTCGGAAGAAATCAACGATGGACCAGGTACACATTCTTCCTATATTTGTCCAGGTATATACTTTCAGTTTCTTCTAAACAGTGCGTGCATGCGTGGTATCCCTTGTTTGTCTGTCCTGAAAGGTTACTGAGAGCGGGCCAATCGTTGATGGTTACAAACAGCAACGCGTGCAGGTTAAATTCCTCCTGTTTGTGCTCATCCCACGTACGTACACCGTTTCCATTCCACAGCTGTAAAAGTTCTTCAACTAATGGCCTTAGGAACACATCAATGTCGTTGCCGGGTTGCTTAGGGCCATGGATGAGAATTGACATCATAATGAACTTCCTCTTCATGCACATCCAAGGAGGAAGATTATACATACATAGAGTCATGGGCCAGGTGCTGTGGTGCTGCTCTGCTCCCCGAAAGGATTAATGCCATCTGCGCTTAAACCAAACCATATGTTCCTTGGGTCACTTGCAAACTCATGCCAGTACTTTCTCTCGATTTTTCTCCACTGTGACCCGTCAGCGGGTGCTCTCAACTTCCCATCTTTCTTACGGTCCTCACTGTGCCATCGCATCAACTTGGCATGCTCTTCATTTCTGAACAGACGTTTCAACCGTGGTATTATAGGAGCATACCACATCACCTTCGTAGGAACCCTCTTCCTGGGGGGCTCGCTGTCAACATCACCAGGGTCATCTCGTCTGATTTTATACCGCAATGCGCCACATACCGGGCATGTGTTTAGATCTTTGTACGCATCTCGGTAGAGGATGCAGTCATTAGGGCATGCATGTATCTTCTGCACCTCCAATCCTAGAGGGCATATGACCTTCTTTGCTGCGTATGTACTGTCGGGCAATTCGTTATCCTTTGGAATCTTCTTCTTCAATACTTTCAGTAGCTTCTCAAATCCTTTGTCAGGCACAGCATTCTCTGTCTTCCACTGCAGCAATTCCAGTACGGTACCGAGCTTTGTGTTGCCATCTTTGCAATTGGGGTACAACCCTTTTTTGTGATCCTCTAACATGCGATCGAACTTCAGCTTCTCCTTTTGACTTTCGCATTGCATCCTTGCATCGACAATGACCCGACAGAGATCATCATCATCGGGCACATCGTCTGGTTCCTCATGATCTTCAGCAGCTTCCCCCGTTGCAGTAGCATTGGGCACATCGTCTGGCTCCTCTTGATCTTCAACAGCTTCCCCCATTGCAGCATCACCGTATTCAGGGGGCACATAGTTTTCATCATCCTCTTCTTCTTCACCGTCTTCTATCATAACCCCTATTTCTCCGTGCCTCGTCTAAACATTATAGTGTGGCATGAAACCATTGTAAAGTAGGTGGGTGTGAAGGATTTTCCGGTCAGAGTAAGACTTCATATTCCCACATTTAGGGCATGGACAACACATAAAACCATTCTGCCTGTTTGCCTCAGCCACTTCGAGAAAATCATGCACGCCCTTAATGTACTCGGAGGTGTGTCTGTCACCATACATCCATTGCCGGTTCATCTACGTGCATTATATATAATTAAGTGTGTCAAAAACCATTACGGAACATCATGAATAGATAATTAAGTGACCAAATTAATAGAAGTTCATCATCACATTAAAACCAAAGTACATACATAGTTCTCATCTAACAACATATAGCTCTCGAGAGCATCTAATTAATTAAACCATACATTAAAACTATGTAAAACATTTCAATGCGGAAACAAATGCGATCATAATCGCAACCAAGGTAACAATTGATCCAACATCATAATGATACCAAGCCTCGATATGAATGGCATATTTTCTAATCTTTCTCATCTTCAACCGCATTGCATCCATCTTGATCTTGTGATCTTCTCCTCCTCAATTTTTTTATTTTTCCTTTAAGTAATTGTTTTCTTCTTCAACTAAATTTAACCTCTCGACAATAGGGTCGGTTGGAATTTCTGGTTCAACTACCTCCTAGATAAATAAAATCTATGTCACGTTGGTCGGCATAATTGTCATAAACAATAAATGAACCAAATAGTTATAAAAAGATAATATATACCACATCCGAATCATAGCCAAGACGAGGGCCAACAGGGGCGGATACCAAAACCATCGCACTATATAATAACAAGCAATAATAAAAGTAAGAAAATTAGACAAGTATCTATCTAGCTAAAGTAAGATTTTTTTTCTTTCAGAAAGAAGATAAGAACAAGAGGCTCACCACGGTGGTGCCGGCGACGAGATCGGTGCGGGCGATCCACGGCGGTGAAGACGAGAGTGGGACGTGACGGGCCGCTAAACCTAGACAAATCTCGAGGAAAATGGAGCTTTGAGGTCGAGCTTCGAGAGGAGAAAGCTTAACTAGTGTGGCTCGGGCATTTCATCAAACACCTCATGTGCATAGGAGGTGAGCTACAGCACCACAAAGCTCTCCTCTCGCCGGCCAGAAAAAACAGAGCAGTGTGGAGTGCTCTGCCCGCCGGCGGGGG
>NW_021285569.1:0-5658 GCF_002162155.2 Triticum dicoccoides
TTGTTTTTCGTCGTTTGTTCGGCTCGTTCTTTCTTTGCAACCGGAGTTCTTAAGTTGAACTTTCTGGTTCGTTCTCTTGTTCGATTTTTCCCTGTGCATTAGATGAGTACTTATTGTGTGGTTACTATTGCTTGCCTACGATAGATTGACCGGAGTATGACGATTAGATCTATCAAGAGTTTTGAGTGCGAATCATCTTCATCAACATTGCAGGCAAGTAACACTTGATCATATCTTTCCTACTACCCAGTTTTATTGCATTAGATCAAACCCTCAAACACTTGCATTGTTAGGATCTAATTAAATTGTGGGATGGGAAGTAGATGAGGTAGTACCTATTACCTGTTACTTATGAAACCTTGGGAGTTACTTCTACGTTTGCTTATTATGCTATGCTATGCTAGTAGACGTGGATTGGGTGAGTGAATATCCATGACAGATGTGAGATTGTTAAATTAATGGCTTATCTAAGGTGGCAACCTAAACACACATCTGGGTGGATTGAGGCACCTGATGTCTATCAAGACTTGCCTGTTTTTTTTTGGACCGCCACCCAGGCTCTAAGGGATCATAAGATCTTTCATGCTAGAAACTTCCGTGTGCAGCCACATGCTACTATGGGCTCTAGCATAGTTGACTAAGTTGTGCGAACTCTTACGGGGTGGACTAGCAGATGTAGGGGATGTAGGTGTACCGGTCTACCCCACATGTAAGGTGCTAGTGCTTCTGAAAGACTATGTCTCGGTCATCCGTTTCTCAAACACCATGTAGTGCGAGAAAACAAACGGAGGCGATCGAGTCATGTGGGGAAAAGTGCGCAAACCTCTGCAGAGTAACAAACTAATCATGATTAGCCGTGTCCCCGGTTATGGACATTTTGAGTATCTAGTTCTTGGATTATCCTGTTGATCTCAACATGTTACTTCTAATTAATGTTGTTGGGTTTTAATTATTTTTAATTGGGATTGAGAATGCTGTCAACCATTCTCAATGTTTCACAACCACCATGATAGTTAAATAAATTTATTCCTTTGTAGTAGGAAAAAATTGGCTTTACGCAAAAACCTTATAACCATAGAGCTTTTCCACCAGCCATATATGCATATAGTGATAGCCATTGTTCATTATTCTCTATGGTGTGAATTTGCCAGTACATTCAATGTACTGACCCGTTTCGGGCTGCAACGTCTTATGTTGCAGGTTTCTTACGACGAGTAAGTGATATGTTAGGGTTACGATTTCTGCACTCAACTTTGCCGTTGGTGTTGATGGGAAACCACAACCTTGTTGCTTCCGCTATATTTTGGATTGAGGTAATAGTATTTACGTTACTTTATACATGTGATTTACCTCTGTTATAAATCCTTCGAGTACTGTGTGTGTCAGCATACTGATCCAGGGATGACACATAAGCACAGAGACTTGATCCATTCGGGTCGGGTCGCTACAAGATGGTATCAGAGCACATGTTGACTGTAGGACGTGACCCTAGAAACTGGCAAGCCAATAGCAAAGATTTTTCTCTACAACTTTCCCTTTCAAAAGATCTTTTACCTCTCTTCTCTTCTGAGTTTATTCAAATATTCCCCTTTTAGTGAGACCATACCCCTTTTCCCTTTTGACCACACGAAGATTCGACTGATGAGACCACTCCAAGAAGTACAAGATATCGGACAACTAAGACCATTTGGAATGAAGAGGATTTTACCGTGTAAATGGAAACTACAACGGTTGAAGACTCCGAAGACTAGGAGAATTTGAAGGCTTTGAAGAATTTCCGGATTTGTATGACCTAGGAAGGCACCCCTTATGGAACTTGGCAGACTATGAAACCTGTCAACACCCGGGATCAAGGTGTATCGGAGAAGGACCGGAACATGGAGCATTAGAACTCAAAGTTTTGTCAAGAAAACTCTAAGACAGGAGATATCAATCATGAAATGAAAGCTCATGGCAGTAACATGGGCATAGACATGGCTAACGATGGTGTTATTGCCCGCCTATGCTATTGTCACTGTGCGGAGTTAAGCATGCATATGCATGGAAGGATTAAATGGTAGAAGGCTAATGGAGCACCTATCAGCAAGATGAAGTTTTAACCTTAGCCGGTGTATCACCAGGATCTGGAGTGTTACATCAAGAAGTTAAGATGGACCTAAAAGAAGCATTAATTGATAAGGAAGCATTTCGTGAAGAACTTAAGACCAGAAGTTGAAAGCAGCCAAGCTAGAGAAGTAAAACCTTGAGATACAGGAGATTCGTCAGGAACTGAAGGACAGTAGGACCCTGGTTCATGCCAAGGATAATGAAACCCAGAAGTTTGAAATGCAACTCCGGAATATTAAAGGATGTCACGAGAGATTTCACATCAACAGAGATTGATCTGGCAAAAGAACTTGAGCAGGACAAGCACGATTGGAAGAAGCCATCGGAGACATGAACATGACTTGAAGAGTTTGGAGACGTTGAAGATTTATTGACCCTTAGAAGACCAAACCCCTGTTTTATACCCACGTTAGATGCGACGATTGTGAGCTGTCATTTGTTTGATGTTTTTTTTTTCCGACAGCCACGACAAAATCTGTCTTTTCAAAACTTTTGTTTGTATTGTGTGTATCCCTCCCTATCTCTCTTATCTCACCCCAAACCCATGGATCCAATAGAGGATGAATGGAGATGAGCTTGTATTTTCTGGACCGATGAGTCAGTTGGAGACAGACCGATGGATTCAGAACATGGAGGATCATATGGAGAACAACCCTATAGTCGGAAAGGATATGGCCCAGCATGCTCTTCAATGCTTTGAAAGAGGTGCTGCTACTTGGTGGAGGATGTACCAAACCATCAATGGATGGCAAGGAGTAACCACTTGGAAAGAATTTAAGTTGACCTTGCTAAAGTCTCAGTTTGTGTCCCAGAAGTTGAAGCCTTATGGAAAGGATATGAAGAAACCTTGTGCATGCAAGATTTGTGGAGAAATCGGGCACACCCATAAGGAACACAAGGATGAATGCCCTAATTGTGAAGGAAGTCACCCAACTGAAGAATGCCCAACTAGACAGATTACTTGTTTCTTGTGTCAAGGGACTACCCACTACCCTGCTCAGTGCCACATTTACCCCATGGTACAACGAACCATCCAGCTGAAGGAAGAAGCAATGAAAGGAGCTCTCATGGAAGGTTTAGAAGAACCTGTGATGAAGAAAGAGGTGGAGGACACACCCAAAGAAGAGCCAATTAGACCCTGCGCTAAATCATGCTATTCATGTGGAGAAGAAGGACACATCTCCCAGAATTGTATGAACGGGAATCTAGTAGAATTCCCGGCAGAGGAAGTAGAATATGACCCACGGGAAATAGAAGCCATGATTGGAATGGAAAGGTCCAGGAAGAGAAGTAGGTTGGATTCGAGGAACAACCCAATTTCCACAAAGAAAGACCTGAGTCATATCACATGTTTCAGGTGCAAAAATTCAGGGCACTACTTCAATGATTGCCCAAGAGGGAAGAAAAGGACCCAAGGAGGCTATGTGATCATGAGGAAACCTCGAAACCTGTCAGAAGTAATGTGTTTCCGTTGTAATGGAGCAGGACACTTTGCCAGAGGTTGTCCGAAGGAGAAGGAGACTTGTGATAAATAGTTGAGTTTGTAACAGAAGTAATATAGTAGTGGTAGTGAGAACATTTTCTTTTATATAGAGGTATTGAATTGAGGCATGTAATGGAAAAACAGGAGATTGTAATGATTTGAGAATTAATAAAGTTAGCCTCGTTGGTACTGATATGGATTTTATGAGTTGCTACTCTATGAAGGAGGATTTTGACCATTTTTTAGGATAAGAGAAATATGGTCTATGGAAGATTTGTGCATTTTAAGGGTGGTAGTACCCTGTAAGAACCTTTGACCCCAGAAAGGATAAAGATACTCCACTGCATGGATTTTGGGCAAAATGAAATACGAGTTTTGTCTCGATATGTGTGATGCCCCAAGAGTATGTGGGATGAAGTTGGAGACCGTCAGTTGTTTGGACCAAATGTGATCAAGGAGTCAGAAGAGAATGTTAAGCTGATTCGAGATAGACTGAAGGTAGCTCAGTCCAGGCAGAAGAGTTATGCAGACTAAAAAAAACGCAAGGAGGTAGTCCATGAAATCGGAGACAGAGCATATCTTTGTGTGCCAGCTCTGCGAGGAGTTAAACGATTTGGAGTTAAGGGAAAGTTAGCCCCGAGATTTGTAGGACCATACCACGTATTGGAGCGTATGGGAGAAGCTACCAACAAGTTGGAGTCACCCGAAGGACTGTCAGGAGTTCATGATGTGTTTCACGATTCCCAGTTGAAGAAGTGTCATGCAGAGATGGCCAATATTTCCTTGTAAGGACGCTTGACCCTGGAAAGGATAATGATGTTCCACGAAGTGGAGTATGGATTTCATAAGTATAAGTTTTATCACGGTATGTGGGACATCCCACGAGGATGAAGAGATGAAGTGTTATTGGATATAAAGGAGGTATGATGTTGGAAATATGGATCAATGGAAATTCCATGAAGAGTCTGAGTAATCATGTCCCCGTTTGGTGCAAATATAAGGAAAAGAGACAGTACATGGATTTTAAGAATACTAGGAAGTTGGAAGTTGGAATAATGAACAGTTGCCCGATGATAAGTTCAAGGACTACAAGGGATGAGATGGGCCATAACCCACAGGCCCCGGACCTGCGAAGAAGCAAGCACATTCTTGCTGAAGGAAAAACCCTGGAAGAAGTTACGATTTTATCGACAGGCGATTTTATAGGAGTTTACGCAAAACCTGAGAGTTGTGAAGGAACGATAGATGTTTGTCTGGCTTGCAGAATCCATGGATTATCCGAACTTAGTTCGTCGATAAGAGAAATTCTGCAATGCTTGTGAGGTTGACCGAGTGTTAGTATGCGAGATTCGCTAAACTGTATACATGGAAATGATTTGGGTGCGGGATGGATTGATCACCATACCGACTTACTCTTATTATTCGCTTTGCTATATGGGATGGTAAATCTGAGTGACTTACCTATAGTGGAGAGACGACGATCAAAACCTTGTTTGAACCTTAGAAAGGTATAGGTATTTTTTTTCCTTGTACACGGCAGTTGTTGCCACCCGTAGGTTATACGGTGAGGTTCAACCCAGACCCTTTCCTGCAGTAGAAACCATAAATTGTTGACCACCACGAGATATCGATAGTTGTTTAACATTGGCGTCAGACCTGTCAGCTATGAAGACCCAGTTTCGGGATAACCTTACCAAGATGAAAGGACAAAGGAATTGAGGAAAAGGTTATGCCACTACCGGAAGAGCCAGAGAAGGGATTATCCTTAATATCTGAGAAGACTGACACTGTCAACGATAAGGATGGAGTATATGAGTTTTGATGGAACCGTAACAATGTTTCTAAGGGTGGTAGCACCCGAGACCTCGGAGATGATCGATGGACTTTGAGAAGACCCCAAACCCTAACCTATTCTTTCTAGCCTCTCCGAATCTCGAGGACGAGATTCATTTTAAGGGTGGTAGTTTGTAACATCCCAAAATTCTAAATTTTGGAATGTTATAAACAAATAGATAGATTTGATTGATTGCTTGATTGATTGACTGAAAGTGAGTGAATTCGAAACTTTT
>NW_021285570.1:0-1211 GCF_002162155.2 Triticum dicoccoides
AGATGGATTCCTTGAATTTTTCTGATAATTTTTCATATATAAATTATTTAATTTGGAGTTACGGTTGAATTACTATGAATTTTTGAAGTTTTGAACATTTTCTGGAATTTCCTGAATATTTAGAATTAAAATAATTCCAGAAAATGATTTAACTGCGTCAGCCTAACGCCAGCATGACGTCAGCGAGTCAACGGCCAGGTCCAGGTCAAACCTGACGTGTGGGGGCCACACGTCAGTGACACAGGTTAGACAGGGGGGTTAGTTTAGTTTAATTAAAGATTAGGGGCACTAGGGCCCACATGTCAGTGGCTCTAGGCCTGGGTTAGCGGGGTGGTTAGGCCCTAATGACCGGCCACATCAGCTCTCGCCGGAGTTTAGCCGGCGACGACCACAGAGCACGGCGGGGGACGCCGGACTTGCGCTAGGGGCATCGGATCGACGCGCCAAGGGCACCAGGAGGTAGCCCGTGCCCGTGCGCATCTAGGGGGACCAACGGGAGGTGCGGGGGTGGCCGGGGTTCGCCGGAGTGGAGCCCGAGGCAGCGGCCGGAGCTCGGGGTTGGGGCGAGTTAGTGCTACGGTGCGCAAACGAGAGAGGTGAGCGGCTAGCGGGGCGCTACGCGGTGCGGGGAGCGAGTTAGGCATGCCAGGGTGACCAAATGGTCACCGGAGCTACGCCGGCGACGAGCTCAGGCGGCGGCGTGCTACGGCCAGCTATGAAATGGCGGCTACGGCGAGCGGCAAGCCACGGGGTTAGGGGCAAAACGGGCAGGAGCTCACGGTGGTTCGGATGGGGTAGATGACGAGCTCGGGGAAGCGGAGACGGCGGCGAATCGACGGTGAAGATCCTCGGCGGCCGGCGATGGAAACGGCGATGGTGGCGGCGTTGCAGCGTGTCCGGGACCTTGTGGCTCGGTGGGGAGAAAGAGGGGGTCGAGGCGGAGCCTTTGAGCGCATCGGCGAGGCTAGGGGGTGGCGGTGGCCGCGAGGGAGCTCGTCGGTGGCGGCGGCTCCGTTCGGGCGAGTGAGAGAGAGGTCCAGGGGAGAGGATGAGGACGCGGGAGAGTGAGGGAGAGAGGCAGGGAGGTGCGTGGCGTCTCCGGGGCGTCGAGGAGGAAGCAGGAGGTGGCCAGGGGGAAGCAGGAGGTGGCCGAGGCCTCTCGGGCGCGCGCCACGCCTCGCCTCTGCCTACTGGCAGAGGAAGACGACAGG
>NW_021285571.1:0-2435 GCF_002162155.2 Triticum dicoccoides
TCTCTCTCTCTCTCTCTCTCTCTCTCTCGTGTTCTTGATATGGCATGATCTTGATGTATCGCGTAGCTTTGCTATTATAGTTGGATCTTATGATGTTTCTCCCCCTCTACTCTCTTGTAATGGATTGAGTTTTCCCTTTGAAGGTATCTTAGGATTGAGTCTTTAAGGATTTGAGAACACTTGATGTATGTCTTGCATGTGCTTATGTGTGGTGACAATGAGATATTCACGTGATCTACTTGATGTATGTTTTGGTGATCAACTTGCGGGTTCAGTGACGTCGTGAACTTATGCATAGGGGTTGGCACACGTTTTTGTCTTGACTCTCCAGTAGAAACTTTGGGGCACTCTTTGAAGTTCTTTGTGTTGGTTGAATAGATGAATCTGAGATTTTGTGATGCATATCTTATAATCATACCCACGGATACTTGAGGTGACATTGGAGTATCTAGGTGACATTAGGCTTTTGGATGATTTGTGTCTTAAGGTGTTATTCTAGTACGAACTCTAGGATAGATTGAATGGAAAGAATAGCTTCGTGTTATTTTACTGCGGACTCTTGAATAGATTCAGAAAGGATAACTTTGAGGTGGTTTCGTACCCTACAATAATCTCTTCGTTTGTTCTCCTCTATTAGTGACTTTGGAGTGACTCTTTGTTGCATGTTGAGTGACTTTGGAGAAGGTTGCGTGGTAGACATCAGTTATCATAACGATAAGTTACAGGTTCATCGAAAAGTTTGACAAGGGAGATTTGCTCCTTCGACGATGGAGAGATATTCTTAGTGCCCTCTCGGTGTGACGACATCCATCATCGCCAGGCCAGACATAGGTGACTACGTCATGGGGATGCCGGAACACAACAACGAGAAAGAAGAACAAAACCGGTAACGAGGATAACGGTATAATGAGCATGTGATGACTCAGGAGGATAACGATGCATCCCTGCTTTTGTGAAGTATCCCGAATAGAAGATGAAGAGAATACTAATGAAAGGGAAGATACTTCCCAATATCCTCCTATTATTTCTTATGATGAATCAGGTAACAAGGAGGAGCTTTCTATTCAACCAATCTCATTAATAAGGAGCTCAAAAAGAGGGTTAAACACACACATGATGTGAAGAAGAAAAAGAAAAGACGGAGAAGCAAAGGTAGAAAGGTCTACCTCCCAAATGACCTCCCAAATGATGTTGCTCCTATTACTCATTGTGATGATGATAACTGCTATACTATTGGTTCTATCCATACTATTAATGACGAGAGTGATTATGCTTATGATATGAAAAGGCCCAAGCTTGGGGATGCTATGTTTGATGAGAATGACATGTTTGAGAATATTTTTGCTATAATTAATGTTTGTCCCAAGCTTGGGGATGCTATGTTTAATGAAGATGATATTTTTAGCCTCCCAAGTTTTGATGAGCAAATTTATTATGATGATAGCATGCCTCCTATTTATGATGATTATTCTGATAACACTTATGCTATAAAAAGTAGTGATGATTATATTTATAAAACTTTTCATGATTATGATTACCCTTTTTCTAAGCATTACTATTTTAATGTGGAAACAATTTATAGTATTTGAGTCTCTTATGATACTCCCACTATTCCGAATGAGAAGAATTTTGCTTATGTGGAGAGTAATAAAATTTCTATGCTTGTGCATCATGAAAAGAATGCTTTATATGATGGTTATATTGTTGAATTCATTCATGATACTACTGAAAATTATTATGAGGGAGGAACATATGCTTGTAGGAATTGCAATAATATCAAATTTCCTCTCTATGTGCTTAAAGTTTTGAAGTTATGCTTGTTTTGCCTTCCTATGCTAGTTGATTATTGTTCCCATAAGTTGTTTGCTCACAAAATCCCTATGCATAGGAAGTGGGTTAGACTTAAATGTTCTAGTCATATTCTTCATGATGCTCTCTTTATGTTTCAATTCTTAACTTTTATGTGAGCATCATTGAAATCATCATGCCTAGCTAGGGGTTGGGAGGCAACCCAATTTTATTTTTGTCCTTTGTTTTTGCTACTGTTTAGTAATAAATAATTCATCTAGCCTCTGTTTAGATGAGGTTTTATGTTTTAGTTAGTGTTTGTGCCAAGTAGAACCTTTGGGAAGACCTGGGTGAAGTCTATGCAATCTTGCTGTAAGAAACAGAAACTTTTGCGCTCACGAGATTAGCTGTCATTTTTTTACTGGAGAGTGCTTTTTGGCTGATTCTTTTTGCAGATGATTAATAGACAAGTTTCTCAGGTCCACCAATTTATTTCAGAATTTTTGGAGTTACAGAAGTATTCGAATGATACAGATTACTACAGATTGTTCTGTTTTTGACATATTCTGTTTTCTATGTGTTGTTTGCTTATTTTGATGAATCTATGAGTAGTATCGGAGGGTATGAACCATAGAGAAGTTGGAATA
>NW_021285572.1:0-1242 GCF_002162155.2 Triticum dicoccoides
GAACCTCAGCCGCGAAGTCCGGCGAGGCTCTGGCGACGGTGGCGGAGTCCGGGGGCAGCGGCGGCCGGCGGCGGCGGCTGGCGGCGGCGGGGCGGCTAGGGTTAGGGTTTGCGTGGGTGCGGGCCAGCGGTGGCGGATCGGGCTGGCGGGGCGGGGCGGCTGGGCCTGGGGCGCCGGAGCGGCGCTATATATAGTGCCCCCCGAGCGGAGTCCCGCTCGGGCACGGCCCGTAGGTCGGTTACGTTTTTTTTAATTCCACACAGAAGAAAAATAAAAAGAAATACTAAACAGACTCCAAAATTCCCGAAATAAATTTTCCCCGGCTTCTAAAATCAAGCCGGACAAGATGAACATTTATTTGGGGCCTAAATGAATTTTGAAAAATGCGCATTTTTCCTAAATCCAAATAAAAGCGAAAAAACTCCAAAATAAATCTTATTTGATTTTTTTATTAAATCTTCATTATTTCTTTATTTTGGGAAAGTCATTTTATTCCCTCTCTGAAGTTTTGGTAGTAGAAATAATTGAAGATAAAATAAATAAAATCAAATGATCCTATTTTCAAATTTTGAGAAAAGCTCAAATATGAAAATAACAAAATCCCCAACTCTCTCCGTGGGTCCTTGAGTTGTGTAGAATTTCTAGGATCGAGCCAACAATGCAACAAAAATATGATATGCAATGATGATCTATGTATAACATTCCAAATTGAAAATTTGGGATGTTACAAAGGGTGCGTATAATCCATGGACTCAACATTAATCAAAAGAAGTCATATACTTGTTGTAAAAATTTAGAAGTCATCAAAAACCAAAGCACTACGCGCATGCTCCTAGGGGGATAGATTGGTAGGAAAGACCATCGCTCGTCCCCGAATGCCACTCATAAGGAAGACATTCAATAAATAAAATTGTGCTCCAACTTCATCACAAAGCGGTTCACCATACGTGCATGCTACGGGAATCACAAACTTTAACACAAGCATTCTTTAAATTCATAATCACCCAACTAGCATAACTTTAATATTACTACCTCCATATCTCCAAACAATTATCAAGTATCAAGTTGATCATAGCATCCAAATTCACTTCCTATGATAGTTTTTATTATACCCAACTTGGATGATCATCATTCTAGGACCAACTTTGTGATAACAGCAAATACCATGTTTTTCTAAAAGACTCTCAAAATAATATAAGTGAAGCATGAGATACTAGCAATTTCTTCAAAATCAAGACACCA
>NW_021285573.1:0-1143 GCF_002162155.2 Triticum dicoccoides
TGGGCTGTCACGGACTCGGACGTGGGTCGAGCCCACGTCTCTCCACGCGGCTGCGCCTATAAGTATGCGGCGTCTCCTAACCCTAGCCGCCACGAACAGATCACATCTGCTCACGCGCACGCCCACCGTCGTTCCTTTGCTGCTGCTGCCGCCGGTGACTCCATCCCGTCCGCCACGTACACGGTCGACGGGAGAGCAGGTCTCCGAAACCACGCCCTTCTGGTTCCTGTACGGGGTGAGGGGCGAATAGGTTTTTGGGCAGCGATTACGCGACTGCTCGCTTCCGATCGTCTACTTCCTCTACGTCCGCGTCGCCTTCGTCATCACCATGTCCACCGACGCCGACCGTGCCGCCGCCGAGAAAGCTGAAGCCGACAAGAAGGTCGCCGAGGACGCCGCTGCTGCCACCAAAGCCGCGGCCTCTGCGTGGCCTACTGGAGGGTATAGCTCGTCTATCCCGCTCCTGATTATTTTCATATTAGCAGTACTAGCAGTATGTGTAGATTTGTCTACTGTTTGCTTAGTACGTGCATGTTTAGATCAGAGTCAGTACGTCATCAACTTAGTCAATGCCATGCTAGTGATTTACTCATGGATTAATTTAATCGAGAAATTGCCTATTTACTTAACAATCCAAAAACCTATTATGTGTAGGAATTTCTCGGCAAGTGGCTTATGGAATATTATGAGGAGACTCCTGAACCTGCCATCCTTATGGAATATTATGAACAAACACATGATGAAAATCCCGAGGAGGATGACGAGGAAACCCTTGGTAGGGGCAAGAGACAAAGGACTGCAAAGACCTTTGGTGATGATTTCTTCGTGTACCTCGTGGATGATACTCCCACTTCTATTTCAGAAGCGTATGCCTCTCCAGAAGCTGACTACTGGAAGGATGCGGTCCATAGCGAGATGGATTCCATCATGGCTAACGGGACATGGGAGATCACTGACCGTCCCTATGGTTGCAAACCACTGGGATGTAAGTGGGTGTTCAAAAAGAAGCTTAGGCCCGATGGTACGATTGAAAAGTACAAGGCTAGGCTTGTGGCCAAGGGCTATGACCAGCAAGAAGAGGAAGATTTCTTTGATACTTATTCACCTGTGGCTAGACTGACCACCATTCGAGTATTACTCTCG
>NW_021285574.1:0-1490 GCF_002162155.2 Triticum dicoccoides
TTCCGCTTGTGCTTTGACTTGTATACTCTGAATGTTGGGTCATGAGACCTATGTTTGTAATATCTCGCTCCTCGGAGCCTAATGAATAAATACTTGAGTCATAGAGTCATGTTGTGATGCCATGTTGTGTTTGCACATATCGAGCATATTGTGTGTATGTTATTGAAATGCTTGGTATGTGTGGGATCTGACTATCTAGTTGTTTATCCTTAGTAGCCTCTCTTACCGGGAAATGTCTCCTAGTGTTTCCAATGGTAGCTTGCTACTGCTCCGGAACACTTAGGCTGGCCGGCATGTGTCCTTCTTCGTTCCTGTGTCTGTCCCTTCGGGGAAATGTCACGCGATGAATACCGGAGTCCTGTTAGCCCGCTACAGCCCGGTTCACCGGAGTCCTGCTAGCCCAGTGCTACAGCCTGGATTCACTTGCAGATGACCGACACGTTCGATGCTGGGTCATGGATGCCTGTCCCTGTAAGTTTGTGCCACTTTGGGTTTACGACTAGCCATGTCAGCCCGGGCTCCTTATCATATAGATGCTAGCGACACTGTCATATACGTGTGCCAAAAGGCGCAAACGGTCCCGGGTAAAGGTAGGGCGACACCCGTGGGAATATCGTGCGTGAGGCCGCAAAGTGATATGAGGTGTTACATGCTAGATCGATGTGGCATTGAGTCGGGGTCCTGACAGCGTTGGTATCAGAGCTTGACTGCCTGTAGGATTACCAAGCCAAACTGGTCGATGTTGAGTCTAGAAATTCTTTAGTTATATGTAGGGGAATTGATTGTGGGATGGAACGTAAGGCTCTTTTTACTCCTTATACCTCATGGCCTTCTGATCTGAGTCATCATCTTCTCTTCTACGGGGATTAAGAACTAGGCTATCTCTTCTTTCTATTAGGATCACGTGTTACTAATCAGTGGACTTATAAGATTGTTGGATTTAAGTCTCAGTTCAGTTCCTACTACTTCCGTATGTTAATTGTTGATCTCGAAACCTTGATATTGTGCTTCTGAGTGGTTATGCCACCATTTTTGTGAATGTCTCAAATCTTTTCTGAACATTTACAGCCGTTATGCTGTCCGAGTCATCCCAGGTTTCTAAGTAGTCTGATGCATTTGCAAATCCTTTCTTCCCGTTTCAATGTTCCCATGGGCCAGATTAACCACACTAATCAGTGAGTTGAGGTACTCCGTTACCTTGACATATATGTTGGAGATATTATTATGACCCTAGGTGTCTTAGGGGATCATCTAGTAATTTAGCCATGATTTGTGTTCCCAGTGTGATGATTCTGGCCATCATTCTCGAAAGCATCCCGTGATGCTACTTAGTAATAGGTATTCTGTTCCTGGGTTCTTGAACCCGAGATTCACTCTACCTACTTCATGTTGATAGTAATTGCTAGTGCCTTTAGGATATTAGTAACCTTTGCGATAGTCCTTGAAGTCCGTGGTATCTTCTTCTTCCAAATACCATGAACTACTTATGG
>NW_021285575.1:0-1295 GCF_002162155.2 Triticum dicoccoides
GGACTGCGTATCCGGAATCGTCTCGTCGTTCTGAGCAACTTTCATGTTGAAAATATTTTAATCCGAGTTACGGATTAAAAGATATGATTTTCTAAAGATTTAATCATTTTCTGATTTTAATTATTTATTTAACTTCAACATTATCCAAAACAGTGTTTGCTGACGTCATCATGACGTCAGCATGACGTCAGCAGTCAACAGAGATGTTGACTGGTCAACTGACGTGTGGGTCCCACTAGTCATTGACTGTTTAGTCTAATTAGTGTGTAACTAATCTAACTACTGTTTAATTAAACTAATTAGTTAGTTTAGGTTAATGTAATTATGATTAATTAACTTAATTAATTAATTAATTAAATTATTATTATTTATTTTATTTATTTTATATATTATTTTTAATTCCTTTTTTTTTAACAAAACGTTCTCTGGGGACGTGGGGCCCCACTGGGCAGTGGCCCATAGGGCCAAACGGGCGCGGGCGGTGGATCAGGTGCGGGGCGCCAGGACGCCCGCCCGCAGAGACGGGGGCTGTCCGCCTCCGGTGGAAGTGGCGAGGCCACGGCGAGTGGCCGGAGCGGCGGGAGCCAGAGGCGGAGACGAGCAACGCGCAGTGGTGCCGGAGCACAAGCAGGGCGTGAGCGGGGCACGCGGCCCAGGCGCGGCGCGGGCGCAGCCACACATGGTGGCGGGCAAACACGGCGAGGCCGCGCACGGGCACGGGGCGACGCGTCCAGGGCGGAGCAGGGTCGGAGCGCGGACGGCGACCTACGATGGGAGGCGGAGGGGGATTGGGCAAGGGGCTCACAGGGGAGGTCGCGTGCGAGCTCGAGGGGGGGGGCGTGGAGGCGTCGGAGCAGCAAGTCGACGCGGTCGTCGTGTTGTTGGCCGACGCTGAGAAGCGACGACGATTCGATGATGGGGGGCACCGTGGCCTTGCGCTGGTGGGGTGGATGACGACCACGGGGCGCGGTGAGGCCCGAAGGCACCGGTGGTGGAGAGGTAGGGCGGGACGATGGCGTCGGCGAGCGGGGGCTCCAGGGAGGAGGCACCGTCATCGGGGGCGCGGGGTGGGGGCGCCGAGCGCTGGGCGCCAGTCGGGAGGAGGTGAGGATGGGGCGTCGGGAGGAGACGAGGAGGCGCCGGCGTGGACGGGCGTAGGGATGAGGCGGCGAGGTCGGCCCCCCATGCCCCGATCCGATCTGGATCGGGGGAAGGCAGAGGAGGGGGGCGAGTGGGAGATCGTGGAGTGGGTTAGGGTTTGCGGGGTGGGGGATAAGGGGAGGAAGTGGGCCGGC
>NW_021285576.1:0-588 GCF_002162155.2 Triticum dicoccoides
TAAACTAGGGTTTCGGACGGGGGAAGAAGAGATCCGAATGGAGGGGGTATAAATAGGCATAAGTGGAGCTAGGAGAGTCCAAATGAGGTGCGGTTTTCGCCCACACGATCGTGATCGAACACTCTAGGACATGGAGTATAGTTTGGTGGGTTTTGGGCCAAATTTGGAGGGTGTTGGGCTGCAACACCCACGCGGCCTTTTCGGTCCCTCGGTTAACCGTTGGAGTATCAAACGAAGTCCAAATGACCCGAAACTTGACAGGCGGTCTACCGGTAGTAAACCAAGGCCGCTTGGCAAGTCTCGGTCCAATCCGGAAATGTTTAAACCCCACACACGAAAGAAGACTAGAAATGACCACCGGAGGAGAACGAAGCGCCGGAATGCAAAACGGACAACGGGGAAAATGCTCGAATGCATGAGATGAACATGTATGCAAATGCAATGCACGAGATGACATGGTATGAGATGCATGAAAACGAAAACAACACACGGAGACAAGGACCCGAACCCGAGAAATAAATATAACTTGACACCGGAAACGACAAGAGTTGGAGTACAAATGGGGAAAGTTACATCTGGGGCGTTACA
>NW_021285577.1:0-1496 GCF_002162155.2 Triticum dicoccoides
GACGCGGCGGCGGAAGTGGTTTTGGTCATTTCGGCCACCAGAAGGGCCGCGGAGACCACCGGAGTGGAGCTGAGGCCAACCCGCAGCTCTTGGCGGAGCCCGTTGGGGTCGGGGTGGCCGGAGTCGACGGCGGCGAGCTCGGCTGCGGCCGCCGGGGTTCGGTCGTGCACGGGAACGGTGCTGGAGCTCGAAGTCGAGCAAAGCGAGGCGCTAGGGATGCTCTACGGGGTCTTGCGAACTCGTTGGACTCGCCGGGGTGACCAAATGGTCACCGGAGCTGCGTCGACGGCGAGCTCGGCGACGGCGGAGGTTCGGCCGTGGTGGGGAGGTGGCTACGGTGAGGGAACGAGGGGAAGGAGAGGGGGAAACGGCGGCGTAGCTCACCGCGGTTGCAGTGGGCGTCGAAGTGGGCTCGGGGACGCGCTGGAGACGGCGAATCGACGGCGACGGTGGTTGGAGCCCGAAGAGGGGAACGGCGACGTGGCGGCGATGCAGGGCTTCCGGGGAGCTGTGGAGCGGTGGGGAGGAAGAGGGAGTCGAGGCGGAGCTCCCGAGCTAGTCGGGGGAGCGAGGGGTGGTCGGAGACGGTGGCTATGGCGAACGGCGGCGAGTGTGGTGTTCGGCCGGGCGAGAGAGAGAGCGAGGGAGAGGAGAGGAGAGCCGGGGGAGAGTGAGAGAGAGCAGGGGGAAGGGCGTGGCGTCGTCCAGGGCGTCGAGCGAGGAGGGAAGGCCAGGCAAGCAGGCGAGCAGGTGGCGTGGCGCGGTGGCCGTGCGCGCGCGCCGGCCACACTCCCCTCCCTCTGTCGGGACGAAGACGACAGAGGAGGGAGGTGGGCTGGGCCGGCTGCTGGCTGGGCCGGCCAGCTGGCTGGGCCGCACAGTGGAGGAGCCCAGGTAAGCTCCTCCTGTTATATATTTTCTGTTTTTTTAATTTCTGACATTTGTTTTGATTTAAATAATATATTAAATCATTTATTTAACTTATGCCAATTTTTGCAGGAGCTATTTATATTATTTCAGAGCTCTTTTATAATTGGCATAATATTTGGGCATATATTAATATATATAATTAATATATTTCCAATGCAAATAGTTATGCATTAATTCCAAATGCCCAAAATAAATGTCCATGAGCCACTAAAAATATTGGTTTGATTTTTATCTCTGTCCAATATTTTCAGAGAGCAACATGAGCATTTTCTTGGACCCTTTTGGAGAAATTTTTATTTGGGTCATTTTCAAAATGGTTCTGAGGGTTTCACAGATCCCCATTTCAAGTTTCTGATGAAAGAGTAAACATGATGCAACACTCTAATGCATGACTAGCTAGGGTGTGACAACTCACCCCCACTCAAAAGAATCTCGTCCCGAGATTTGGGTTCCCCCGGGAAGAAGGCGGGATACTCGAGTCGAAGACGATCCTCCCTTTCCCAAGTTGCTTCATCCTCGGAATGGTGCGACCATTGAACCTTGAGAAACTTGATATTATGACGTCG
>NW_021285578.1:0-1668 GCF_002162155.2 Triticum dicoccoides
AAAAAAAAGGGGAGCAGAAGCCTACCTGGCGCTCACCTGGTAGCCAAACCGGCCCAGCACTGTAGCTGGCCGGCCCAGCCCGCCACCGCTACCCCTGTCGTCTTCCTCCCTGCCAGGAGGACGGGCACGCGCCCGGCGCGCGCGGCCACGCGCCCCGGCCACCTCCTCCCTGCCTGGCTGCCTCCTTCTCCCCTGGTCGCCTCCCGCGATGCCACGCAGCCCCTGGCTCCCTCTCTCACTCTCCTCGCTCCTTCCCTCCGTCCCTATCCCCCTCTGCCCCCTCTCCCTCCCGCGACCGAACGGAGCCCGTCGCCGCCGACCAGCGCTCGCACGGCCGCAGCCGTCCCGAAGCCTCTCCGACACGCCCTCGAGACTCCGCCGGTCCTCCCTCGTCCTCCTCGTCGTCTCACGCGACCAGAAGAGCCCCGGAACGCCGCCCCCGACGTTTTCCCCCTCGCCGGCCGCCGAGGATCTTCTCCGTCGATTCGGCAACTCCGGCGCGCCCCCGAGCCCACTAACCCTCCCTGCAGCTCCGCGGTGAGCCCTTGACCCGATTCCCCCTACCCCCGTTCTCTTTTGCTCGCTCTGGCCGCTGATTCCATCAAGGCCGAAACCCACCGCCGCACGAGCTCGACGCCGGCGTCACTCCGGTGACCATCTGGTCACGCACCAGCATCCAACGAACTCGAGGCTGCACACAGAGCATGGCTAGCGCGTTAGTTGGTTCGTTTGCACGCTGCAACCCCAAACCCGCAACCCACCCGAGCTCCGGCCGCCGCCTCGGGCTCCATTCCGGCGAACCCCGACCACCCCCGCACCTCCCGTTGGTCCCCCTAGATGCGCACGGGCGCGGGCTACCTCCTGGTGCCCTTGGCGCGTCGATCCGATGCCCCTAGCGCAAGTCCGGCGTTCCCCCGCCGTGCGGAATGGTCGCCGCCGGCGAAACTCCGGCGACTGCCGATGTGGCACGCCTAATTAGCACTAATGACCACACTAAACACCCCCACAGCCACTGACAGTGGGCCCCACCCCTGGTCAAACCCCAGTCAGCGCTGGGTTTGACCGGGATTAGCTCCTGTGTCACTGACGTGTGGACCCCACACGTCAGGTTTGACCTGGACGGCGCTCGTTGACTCGCTGACGTCATGCTGGCGTCAGGCTGACGCAGTTAAATCATTTCTGGATTTTTTTTTCTAATATTCAGAAAATTCCAGAAAATTGTATAAACTTCTAAAAATCATAGAAATTCAACCGTAACTCCAAATTAAATAATTTATATATGAAAAATTATCAGAAAAATTCAAGGAATCCATCTGTACCATTTTCATGCATGTTAGAACAACTTATCACTACTGTTTAGCACAAATCAAGTGAATGACATTTGAATAATCACATATGGAGTTTGAATTTGAATCTTGTATTCAAACCAACTTCATTTAATCTGTTGCTAGTTGCATTAGCTCAAAACACATTCATTTTGCCATGTCATGATCATGCATCATATTGTGCATTGCATTGATTGTGTTCCTTTCTGTGTTGCCGGTATTTGTCCCCTCTCGATAGATGTGATACCGATGACGTGATCGTTGACACTGATGAAGACTCAATGTTATCTTCAGAAGTGCCAGGCAAGCAAAACCCCCTTGTTCATTCCGATATAATCCTACT
>NW_021285579.1:0-2191 GCF_002162155.2 Triticum dicoccoides
GGGGCCCCCAAGAGCTCTGAGTTCGGCCCTCAGCCGAACACCGCGCCGGACCCTCCAGCAGTTCCGGGCTCGGGCAGGCGGCCTCCTTCTAAGAGGGGCAAGACGCCTGTGCCGGTGACCTCTGTCCATCCAGAGGCGCCGGACAATATGCTGGAAGCGCTTTGCAGCGCTTCCATCAACGAGGAGCACCGCACTATCATGAGTGCGGTGATCCAGAAGGTTCAGTCCGCCAAGAGCGGATTGACTGAAGCCTGTGGCAGCCTTCTAACCAGCTTTGAGGTAAGTGTTTTAAAATGTAGTAGAAATATTACCGCATAGACAGTAGCCCCTGATGCTTTGTTCGGTGTTCACAAAGAAAAGCCGAACAGAGGATCAGATAATATCGCAGGAGTCTAATATAAGTATGTCAATATGCATATGCAGGCTTCGCTGCTGGCGTCCGCCGCACTGACTGCGGAGGTCGCCGTACTGAAGCAGGACCTCGAGGGGTCCAGGAAAGAGCTCGGCCTTGCTAAGAGGCAGCTCGAGGAGAACAAGGGTAAGTAGTACCCCGTCTATAGATATGTATATATGAAAAAGGACGCGATTGCAAAATGACAGGATCATCGTATGTTTGCTAGGGGCCACGACCGAGGTGGCGACCCTGAAGCAAGCGCTAACCAAGGCCAAAGATAAAGCGGCCAAGGAGCGCACCGAGCGAGAGAAGCGCGAGGCTCGGGTGGGCGAGGTGCAGCAAGAGCTCCAAGCTCTCGTGACGAAGCACGAGGCGTTGGAGCTTGACTCGAAGACACGAGAGTCTGAGCTTGTCGCGGCCCTTGAGAGCATAAAGAGTGCCAAGGCCGAGGCCCAGAAGGCCCTCCAAGAGATCGACGCGATGAAGAAGATAGCGGCGGGTAAGGCTTTCTATATGCAAAGCAAGCATGTAAAAGTAAATTACCGATTACTTACCCGGATCCGGAGCTCTTCAGGAGCATTCGCAGATTTGCCCCACAGTGTGTCCGATGCCGCACAATTTTACCAGGCCGAGGACGGAAGCTCGACAGAGAAGTTGTTCTGCTCTCAGTATGCCGAGGCCGAACATCCGGTGCCAATGAGCAACCAGCTGAAGCAGATGGTCGAGCTACATAAGGCGGCCGATCAGGCCATGAAGAGCTTTATAGTCCGGCTGTGGCCTGGCGACGCCCTTCCAAACAGCTTCTTCGGCCTGGTGAGGCGGCTTGTGGATGCCTGCCTGCGGCTAGAGGTCATCAAGCGATCTGTCTGCATTGAAGATGCACGCCGGGCTTTCGCCCATGTGAAATTGCAGTGGGTCAAGCTAGACGCCGTGAAGCTGATCAAGGAGGGGCCGCCAGAGGGCAAGGAGCACCGCCACCCCGAGATGTACTACGAGGGTGTTCTGCCGGGTGCCCGTATCATCGCGGACGAGTGTTCAAAAGATGTAATATTTGAGTAAACTTTCTCGTTTTATCCTGTATTTATGAAAACTTGTTTCATATGCGCTATGCAACGCTTGTTTGAATTTAAAATATTACCTTCTGTTTGGCTGTTTATCCAATCTGAGAGATGGCTAGTCCTCGGCTTCTGCCCCCATGCCACGAGTGCTGGGGTGTTCGGGATAAACCTGAGCACTCTTGTTCCCATATTTGGTCCTTCGAGGGAGGTGCTCAGCACAACGAACAAGGCAACCAGACTAATAATGCTTTATCACTCTCACTTAGCCATAGAATTCTATAATTTTAAATTTCGGCGAAGCCCCTGGTATTCGGAAGGCCGAATTCGGGGCGCGATACACGCCTGTAAGCCGGACAAGGCCGGCCCCTCGCCCTAAGCGGCATAAGTCTTTAGGGACTCAGAATACCTCGCCGAACAGCGACCAGTCTCTCGCCTTATCATGACAGTCAGTTTTAGCTTTCTCTATTGAGGTGCTAAGCCCGGCAGAACCGGGGCACAATCGCAGTAGTTCTCCTAGCGCTACCTTAGCCGATAGAGCGGAACGTAAGGTACCAAAACATAGGAGCCGGGCAAACCCAACATTTGACCAAAGACATGATTCGGAGCTGATGCATATAATGCTATAAGTTCAGGGTGCCGCACTTGTGAAAGTGTTCGGACTTTTCACACTGCATTGTGGGGTACGCAAGCCCCTGGTGTATTGGACGTACCAGAGTGTACGGTTGCAAGGCGTCATTAA
>NW_021285580.1:0-1045 GCF_002162155.2 Triticum dicoccoides
GAGGGAGTAATCATCAGCGCGAGACTGCCAAGCATTCATAATGTCTTGGTTCTCTGGGACGGGAGCGTCACCTAGCGGTCCTTCTAGGACATATTGTTTCCTGGCAGCTATGAGGATGATCCTCAGGTTCCGGACCCAGTCCGTATAGTTGCTGCCATCATCTTTCAGCTTGGTTTTCTCTAGGAACGCGTTGAAGTTCATGTTGACATTAGCGTTGGCCATTGATCTACAAGACATATTTGCAAAGGTTTTAGACTAAGTTCATGATAATAAAGTTCTAATCAAATTATGAACTCCCACTTAGATTAGACATCCCTTTAGTCATCTAAGTGTTACACGATCCGAGTCGACTGGCCCGTGTCCGATCATCACGTGAGACGGACTAGTCATCGTCGGTGAACATTTTCATGTTGATCGTATCTTCCATACGACTCGTGTTCGACCTTTCGGTCTCTGTGTTCCGAGGCCATGTCTGCACATGCTAGGCTCGTCAAGTTAACCCTAAGTGTTTTCGCTGTGTAAAACTGTCTTACACCCGTTGTATGTGAACGTAAGAATCCATCACACCCGATCATCACGTGGTGCTTAGAAACGACGAACTGTAGCAACGGTGCACAGTTAGGGGGGAACACTTCTTGAAATTTTATAAGGGATCATCTTATTTACTACCGCCGTCCTAAGTAAACAAGATGCATAATACATAATAAACATCACATGCAATTATATAGTTGTGACATGATATGGCCAATATCATATAGCTCCATTGATCTTCATCTTCGGGGCTCCATGATCATCTTGTCACCGGCTTGACACCATGATCTCCATCATCATGATCTCCATCATCGTGTCTTCATGAAGTTGTCACGCCAACGACTACTTCTACTTCTATGACTAACGTTTAGCAATAAAGTAAAGTAGTTTACATGACGTTATTCAATGACACGCAGGTCATACAAAAAATAATGACAACTCCTATGGCTCCTGCCGGTTGTCATACTCATCGACATGCAAGTCGTGAATCCTATTACAAAGAACATGATCTCAT
>NW_021285581.1:0-1531 GCF_002162155.2 Triticum dicoccoides
AGATCTCAGTGCTTAAGGTCGGCTTCAATGAAACAACCCACCATGTACTCCTACATGGCCTCTCATCGATACCTTTACCAAATCGTGTTCACCACACCACTCTCATTACCGACATAATCATTTCACTCTAGCCCATCACCCCGATGAACCAGACCTGACACGACTCTAAGCATAGCAGGCATAGCAAGGTAGGAACAACACATACATATGGCTCAATCAACTCCTACACATGCTAGTGGGTTTCATCTAGTTACTGTGGCAATGACAGGTCATGCAGAGGAAATGGGTTCAACTACCGTAGCACACAGCAGTTTGAATCGCGTTGTCTTAATGCAGTAAAAGAGAGCAGGAGCGAGAACATGGGATTGTATCGATATGATCAAATGGTTGGTTGCTTGCCTGATGGTTCGATGCACTGATATGGTTCTTCGTTAGGGTAATCACGGTACTCCTCGGAGACAGAACCTGTCGCAAAGGACACCGATACACAACCTTCACCAAACAATGTGCAACAATATGATGCATGCATGAGACATGGCAATATGAGTGTGTTGGGCTAATGCAACTAGAACCAGAAGGGTTTGAACAAATTTGAATCAAAGATTCAAATTTCAAACTCAAACATGGCCTTTTAAAGTGCTTTTCCTTGTTCTGCTTAAAACATCAATTTAACTTGTTTGATCATGCATGAAAATAGTACAGATGGATAGATTGGATTTTTCTGATCATTTTTCATATATAATTTGTCCAATTTGGAGTTACAGAATAAAAGTTATGAATTTTTGAAGTTTAAATTATATTCTGGAATTTCCTGATTTAAATTAAATCCAGAAACTCAATTACTGCGTCAGCCTGACGTCAGTGTGACGTCAGCAGGTCAACGGAACAGGTCTGGGTCAAACCTGACAGTGGGTCCCGCATGTCAGGGTGATTATTTTAATTAAAATTTAATTAAAACTAATCCTGTTTAATTAACAGGGCTGGGCCCCACCTGTCATTGACTCAGGGGAGTCAACCAGGGCCCACCCGTGGTCAAAGTCAAAGCCAGCGACGCCGGCGTTTAGCCGCCGGCGAGCCCGACGCGGCGGCGGGAGTGGTTTTGGCCATTTCGGCCACCAAATGGGCCGCGGAGACCACCGGAGTGGAGCTGAGGACAAACCGCAGCTCTTGGCGGAGTCCGTTGGGGTCGGGGTAGCCGGAGTTGGCGCCGGCGACGACTTTGGCGGCCACCGGGGCTCGGTCGAAGATGAACTTGGCGCTAGAGGGGTCGGTGAGGCTCGTGGAGTAGCTAGCTAGGTGTTGCGGGACTCGGTGAGTAAGATGGACACCATCTTGTGGCCGGAGTGTGGCCGGAAGCACGTCGGCGACGAGATCCGCGGCGGTGCGGGCGTGTGATCCTCGTGCGGTGGCTACACGGCTCAGGAATGAGAGAGAGAGGGTCGGAGGAGTAGCTAGGCTCACAGCGCTCCCGTAGAGGCCACCGGCGAGGTCGGGGACGAGCTGAGGCGGCGACGGCGTTGAAGGGGATCTC
>NW_021285582.1:0-1186 GCF_002162155.2 Triticum dicoccoides
TCATAAATACATTTTTCGAATTAATTAAATAAATAATTAAATTCCAAAATTATTAAAATCTTTTAAAAATCATATCTTTTAATCCGTAACTCGGATTAAAATATTTTCAACATGAAAGTTGCTCAGAACGACGTGACGATTCCGGATACGCAGTCCGTTCGTCCACCACACCCCCCTAACCTATCGAACCCGCAACTTTCCCCCTCCGGCTCCTCTGCCCGAAAACACGAAACACCGGGAATACTTTCCCGGATGATTCCCCCTTGACCAGTACCACCTTATACCACGTTAGGGCACGCCTAGCATCGCTTCTTGACTTGTCATGCATCGATATGCAGCTGTTTACTTGGTATTCATTGTTTCTTCCCCCTCTTCTCTCCGGTAGACTACGAGACCGACGCTGCTGCTGCCCAATTCGACTACGGAGTTGACGACCCCTCTCTCTTGCCAGAGCAACCAGGCAAGCCCCCCCCTTGATCACCAGATATCGCCTATTCTTCTCTATACTGCTTGCATTAGAGTAGTGTAGCATGTTACTGCTTTCTGTTGATCCTATTCTGATGCATAGCCTGGCATTGTTGCTACACCTGTTGATACCTTACCTGCAATCCTAAATGCTTAGTATAGGATGCTAGTTTATCATCATTGGCCCTACATTCTTGTCAGTCTGCCTTGCTATACTATTGGGCCGTGATCACCTGGGAGGTGATCACGGGTATATACTATACATACATACTATACAGTTGGTGACTAAAGTCGGGTCAGCTCGAAGAGTACCCGCGAGTGATTCACGGATTGGGGGCTGAAAGGACCTTTGTCCCGACGGCCCTCTGTGTGGATCTTTGTGGCGGAGCGACAGGGCAGGTTGAGACCGCCTAGGAGAGAGGTGGGCCTGGCCCTGTTCGGCGTTCGCGGACACTTAACACGCTTAACGAGATCTTGGTATTTGATCTGAGTCTGGCTACGAGCCTATACGCACTAACCATCTACGTGGGAGTAGTTATGGGTATCCCGACGTCGTGGTATCAGCCGAAGCACTTCAGACGTCAGCGACGGAGCGGCGCGCGCCGAATTGGACTGGAACGCCACTAGGCTAGGTCTGCTTTCGGCCGCCCACGCAACGTGCAGGTGTGCTCAGGGCGATGGGCCCAGACCCCTGCGCGCTTAGGTTTAGACCGGCGTGCTG
>NW_021285583.1:0-1184 GCF_002162155.2 Triticum dicoccoides
CGACAAGAATGCAGTGGAGAGCAGGGCAAGTGTACCTTATTTGGATCACTGTTGTGGTCGAGTGGAGGAATCCTTCTGGCTCCGCGTGGGTTGTCCTTGTTTCCGGTGACGGCTGCCATCCATCTTTCCAGAGTGACATCGTCGACTGCTTCTGGATGGACTCTAGTCTCGTCTTCGGTCCCACAGTACAACCACATGCAGTGGCTCCTGAACTGGAGGGGCTGGATGCGACGCCTGAGGAAGACCTCCAGGAGATCCATGCCCGTCACTCCCTCCCGAACCAACTGCACCACGCGCTCCATCAACATCTTCACGTCAGCTTTCTCCTCCGGAATCAGCTTCAGAGGGGAAGGCTTGCGCACTCGGTCCATGGTGAACGGAGGGAGTCCACTCGACTGCCCTGGCGTCGACTGGACCTGGCAGTAGAACCAAGTCGACTGCCAGCCTCTTACGGCCTCGGGAAAGGTCATGGGCGGGAAGGTGCTCTTATTCCTCACCTGAATCCCCAGGCCTCCGCACATTTGGACGACTCGGGTTTTTTCATCACCTGGGCTCGCCTTCTTCACGGTCTGAGATCGACACGTGAATATATGTTTGAACAAACCCCAGTGCGGTCGACAGCCCAAGAAACCCTCACACATGGACACGAACGCGGCAAGATAGGCAATGGAGTTTGGGGTAAAGTGGTGGAGCTGCGCTCCGAAGAAGTTCAAAAAGCCACGAAAGAAAACACTCGGCGGCAAGGAAAACCCGCGATCCACATGGGTGGCCAAAAGCACACACTCACCCTCTTCTGGCTGAGGCTGCCACTCCTTCCCCGGAAGCCTCGCAGCTCCGTGGGGGATCAAGCCCTCGTTGGCCATGTCGAGAATGTCATTCTCAGTGATGGTCGACTGGATCCAGTCTCCTTGGACCCAGCCTTTCGGCAGGCGGGATCTGGACGAGGACCCTCCGCGGCTGGTGGATCTCCCCTTCGCCTTCTCCGACGCCGACGCCTTCTTTGCACGCTCCAGCGCCGCCGTCTTCTCCTTGGCCATGGTCGCCGGCGAGATGCGCGAAGGGAAGTGGTGCGGGGGCAAGAGCGAGCACGCTGAGCAGGGAGGAAGGAAGCAGAGAGAGGGGGAGAATGCTAAGGCGCAGCACAGAAATCCTCGCCGGGCACATTTATAAGGTCCCTTCCGAGT
>NW_021285584.1:0-1741 GCF_002162155.2 Triticum dicoccoides
ATTTCTCAAATAAATCTGATAAAAAACTAGACAAAATTTTAAAGAGAACAGAAAAAGAATCAATCAAAAATACTTTTCTGATTAAAAGTTATAAGGGTTTTTGTCCAGGGACTAATCTGTAATGAAACAGAAGAATTCCAGGGGCTAGTTTAAAAAAACAGAAAACGCTTCGGTAGCGACTACGCCAGCCCGAAGAGAAAACGCATTCTGCCCGAAGGCGCTTCCAGAAAACGATTCGAAAGAGAGAGCAGAGAGGCTGACGGTGGGGTCCCACCCGTCAGGTTCAAATGTTCAAACGGGGCGGCAGAGTTCGCCGGCGCCCGAGAGCCGCGGTGGTCGCCGGCGGCGATCCACGGCGAGGCAGAGAGATCGGAGAGTACCTCCGTGCTCAGGGTACCCTTCCGCGTCAGTTGATGGTGGTGGAGTCGGTCGGCGAGCACCACGTCGACGGCGAGCTCTGCTCCGGTGGACGGCGGCTCGGGTGGTCGAGGGGCTCGTCGGAGAGGGCTGCAAAGGTTAAATTGAAGAGGGGGTTATGCTCCTGGCAGCTAGAGAGGGTAACGAACGGGGTTTGAGCGCCGGAGATGGCCTCACCAGAACGAATTGGGCTGGAGGCCGAGGCGGGGCGAGGCGGCCGGAGCTGGGGGAGGAGACCTCCTCGAGGTCCCCCTAGTGGCCTGGCGGGGTGTTGGTGAGTAGTGGGGGTGCTGCGTGCACGAGAGTGAGCTCGGGACGCCTTTATATAGGCGGTCCGAGGCGGTTGCCGTGAACGAGGATCACCGGCGAGCGATTACGGTGGCGCAGTGCTCGGTCGGGGTGGTTAGGGGGTCGAGCGTCATCACGGAGGTTCAATGGGTCCGTTTTGGTGTTAAACTGGCCGGGGTTTGGGTGTTAAGGGCGAGCTCGACGGAACGGTGATGGCGCGGGCCCGTCGGCGGCGGAGAGCGCGTTCCGTGCTTGCCGGCCACGGTGGCTGTGCTACGGGCGTGCGCTGGCGTGCATGAGGCCACGCGGAGAGCCAGGGAGCGATTGGCGGCGCGGAACGGTGTTCTGCCGTGGTGTGCCTCCTGTCGGCCGCCACGGGAGGTCCCGACGCCGCAGAAGACGCCGGCGAGGGCGAGCCAGCACGCTATCGACGCCAGGAAGGCTCCACGCACGCGTGTGCAGCTTCGGACAAGAGGAAGAGGCGGCGAGGAACGTGCCAAGGGCACTGTGGCCGCATGACTGAAACTGACGGACTGAAGATGACACTGAAACTGAATTTTCTGAACTTTGAACAGTAATAGTGCCCACCAGGTGTTCGACCGAATGAAATTGGCCTCTGGTGATTTTTCCTTGAGCTGATTTTTGGTGGAGTGGCTTCTCCTTGCTCAAGTAGGCTGCATGATTTTTGGTGGAATTTTTGGAGCAGTGTGGATATGAATTTCACCAAATTTGGCAAATCTGGTCCAAACTTGCAGAGACTGCATTTTGAAAAATTTGAAAAGGGGAGGAGTGGATCAAGATGGTTCTGGGTTGTGGGTTCAAAGGACAATCCAGGAGAATTGGTTTGAGGTCAAAACTCAAATGAAAAAGTGTACTTGCTTTGAAAATCCCTTAGGCTCCAAATAATTTTCAGAATTGAAATGAGGGGGAAAATAATTAGAATAAAAATCCAAAACTAGTTTGGATTAGTTGGGACAGAGAATTTAGGTTGATCACTAGGGGGAGGGGAGGTTTTGGAGGGGTTTTATCTCATGGG
>NW_021285585.1:0-1045 GCF_002162155.2 Triticum dicoccoides
AAACAAAGTGTAGACTTTGGCAGAACGGCTCGATGGTCGTAAGGCTAATGAGTACAGATGGATTTCAAAAGGAAGACGGACAATGATGGTAAATGTCACCATTAAGAAAGCTCGACTTGTCGTTAAGATGTTTTCCGACAAGTTCAAGGAGTTGACTACGATGAGATTTTCTCACTCGTAGCGATGCTAAGAGTCTGTTGGAATTATATTAGCGATTACTGCATTATTTATGAAATCTTGCAGATAGGATGTCAAAACATTGTTTCCTCGACGATTTTAATGAGGAAAGGTTGTATGTGATACAACCGGAAGGTTTTGTCAATCCCGAAAGATGCTAATAAGTATGCAAAGCTCCAGCAATCCTTCTAAGGACTAGAGTGAGCATCTCGGAGTTGGAATGTATGCTTTGATGATGATCAAAAAATTTGGGTTTGTACAAAGTTTATGAGAAACTTGTATTTCCAAAGAAGTGAGTGGGAGCACTATAGAATTTCTGATGAGTATATGTTGTTGACATATTGTTGATCAGAAATGACGTAGAATTTCTGGAAAGCATATAGGTTATTTTGAAAGTGTTTTTCAATGGAAAGCCTGGATTAAGCTACTTGAACATTGAGCATCAAGATCTGTAAGGATAGATCAAAATGCTTAATAATACTTTCAAATGAGCACATACCTTGACATGATCTTGAAGGTGTTCAAGATGGACCAGTCAAAGAAGGAGTTCTTGCCTGAGTTGTAAGGTACGAAGTTAAGACTTAAAGCTCGACCACGGCAGAATAGAGAGAAAGGACGAAGGTCGTCCCCTATGCTTAAGACGTAGGCTCTTCAGTATGCTATGCTGTGTACCGCACCTGAAGTGTGCCTTGCCATGAGTCAGTCAAGGGGTACAAGAGTGATCCAAGAATGGCTCACAGGACAGCGGTCAAAGTTATCCTTAGTAACTAGTGGACTAAGGAATTTTCTCGATTATGGAGGTGGTAAAAGAGTTCGTCGTAAAGGTTACGACGATGCAAGCTTGACACCTATCCGGATAGCTCTGAGT
>NW_021285586.1:0-1294 GCF_002162155.2 Triticum dicoccoides
TCTCACTAGTATTTCCGCGTGGTCTTCGACGTTTAGCTTGTTACCTCAGCTACGATCTTGTGCCTCGGCAGGATTTGGTAGATAGTCAGGCTTCTCAGCCTTTTTCATTTATAGATGTCTGTACTCAGACATGATAGCTTCCGCTTGTGCTTGATTTGTATGCTCTGAATGTTGGGTCATGAGACCCATGTTTGTAATATCTCGCTCCTCGGAGCCTATTGAATAGATTACTTGAGTCATAGAGTCATGTTGTGATGCCATGTTGTATTTGCACATATCGAGCATATTGTGTGTATGTTATTGAAATGCTTGGTATCTGTGGGATCTGACCATCTAGTTGTTTATCTTTAGTAGCCTCTCTTACGGGGAAATGTCTCCTAGTGTTTCCACCGAGCCATGGTAGCTTGCTACTGCTCCGGAACACTTAGGCTGGCCGGCATGTGTCCTTCTTCGTTCCTGTGTCTGTCCCCTTCGGGGAAATGTCACGCGGTGAATACCGGAGTCCTGTTAGCCTGCTACAGCCTGGTTCACCGGAGTCCTGCTAGCCCAGTGCTACAGCCTGGATTCACTCGCTGATGACCGACACGTTCGATGCTGGGTCATGGATGCCTGTCCCTGTAAGTCTGTGCCGCTTTGGGTTTACGACTAGCCATGTCAGCCCGGGCTCCTTATCATATGGATGCTAGCGACACTGTCATATACGTGTGCCAAAAGGCGCAAACGGTCCCGGGCAAAGGTAAGGCGACACCCGTGGGAATACCATGCGTGAGGCCGCAAAGTGATATGAGGTGTTACATGCTAGATCGATGTGGCATTGAGTCAGGGTCCTGACAGCGTTGGTATCAGAGCTTGACTGCCTGTAGGATTACCAAGCCAAACTGGTCGAAGTTGAGTCTAGAAATTCTTTAGTTATATAAGGGAATTGATTGTGGGATGGAACGTAAGGCTCTTTTTACTCCTTATACCTCATGCCCTTCTGATCTGAGTCATCTTATCTTTCCTGCGGGGATTAAGAACTAGGCTATCTCTTCTTTCTATTAGGATCACGTGTTACTAATCAGTAGACTTATAAGATTGTTGGATTTAAGTCTCAGTTCAGTTCCTACTACTTCCGTATGTTAATTGTTGATCTCGGAACCTTGATATTGTGCTTCTGAGTGGTTATGCCACCATTTTTGTGATTGTCTCAAATCTTTTTGAGCAATTATAGCCGTTATGCTGTCCGAGTCATCCCAGGTTTCTAAATAGTCCGATGCATTTGCAAATCCCTTCCTTCTGTTTCCGATGTTCCCAT
>NW_021285587.1:0-1576 GCF_002162155.2 Triticum dicoccoides
GGACTAGAAAGTTGCGACAATGATTCCCGTTCCCCACCGCTATGGATCGTGCCATCCATGAAGAACACCTGGGACTGGAACCTGGAGGAGGACATGCATGTAGCCCATCTATAACGCGTAAGTGGAGTACGGTAATTATGAACGGTAGCGCTGTGAATATATGTAGACTAGTCGTGCACAAATTTATCACATGAATTGGAGATGAACTTGTGTGGCATACTGGCATTTGTCCTTTAGAGTTTATTACTAGTAAATGTGTTATGTGCACGTGCAACTTGTGTGGTTGTTGCACGGGCTCCAACATGCTCTTTGAGAAAAAAAAGGTGGCACAACTTTGGATATATGTGACGTGGCGGCATCATACAGTAGCATCGTTCTCTATAGTTGTAGTACACTCCTAGTAGGACGACAACTCCTATAAAACCTTGCGCTTGGCTCTTTGCCTCTTCGGGAGGTTCAATAGTTCGTACTCGTGTGAACCTTGCACTTGGCTCTTCGCCTCTTCGGAAGGTCCAACAATGATGATACTATTGTACAATATGCTTCTGGCAATATGACACCGATTGAACTGCTGCACGTCCACCGCGAGGGCGAGGGCGAGGGCGACGGAGAGGGAGAGGGTGCTGTAGTCAAAACCCTCTCCTCTTCCTGCAAACCACCGCGCGCGTGGGCGAGGGAGAGGCGTAGTAAGAAAGCTTCTCCTTGTTCGGCGAGTTGACGGGACACATCAAAGGAGTACTAGTACTAGTAGTAGTCCATACTGCGTCCTTTCCTATTAATATGGCTTAATTTAAAACGAGAAACATGCACTGGCGGTCAACGTATGTAACAATACGCTCTTTACAGTCACTATATATAGTTTTGCGGCGATTATATGATCACTAGCTCATCGTAGAGCACGGTATTGCACCCTACTGACCGGCCACATAGTTGACGTGGCACTTTGTTGACTGGTTAAATTGTCACCTGGTTTCTGGGTCCCACCTGTCAGATGGCAGAGCAAAGAAATCAGTTAAACAAAACTTTACGCAGGCACGACACGAGTCCAACCCTTGCACGCGAACCGCCCTGGCTATGTATGTGAGTGCATGCACGTGTCCTCCCTCGGTCTTCCAACAAAGAGTGTACATCGGCTACAAAACAAACAGTGTGGTACATAATGTACATCTACACTTCCAATGCATTTAGCCTTTAATCTAAGTCGATATTGATTGACTAATGCACGAACTTGTGCTGTAGGTATAGGCTACATGTCTATCCTTAATTACAGCATGCAACGGCCTTCATTTAATCTTCTTATCTCAATGGTCGCATGAACACATAAGTCTGCTACTTTTGGGCGTTAATTATGCCCTGGTCAATGTGTAAATCTCTAAATGTACGGTCTTTCACAGACGTAGGGAGTAGGTTGAGCACTTGAGCGTGAGCGTGTGTGTTGCGTAGTGTGCTCTGTGCCGCATGGGTGCGTGAGTGTTGCGTGCGTCCATGTGTACGTGTGAGTGTTGCATGTTGCATGCATGCATGCATGCATGGGGCTTACTCCCTGCCATTGACATTTTCATATTTCAAGCTTCCT
>NW_021285588.1:0-1276 GCF_002162155.2 Triticum dicoccoides
GAGTGTTGATGACCGACACGTAAATGTAGCCTGCAGTTTGTTAACCGTGGAAATCACTCCGGGGCCCCAAAACAGTGAGTAATAGTCCATGAAACAGGCCAGAATCAGCCAAAACTGTGAGTGTTGATGACTAACACGTAAGTGCGCCTTGGGGATCAACCACTATGGAAATCACTTCAGGACTAGAAAACGGTGACTAAAAGTCCACAAAATGCGTTAGAATTGGCCAAAACTGTGAGTGTTCATAACCAACACGTAAGCGCACCCAGGGGTTCGTTAATCATGGAAATTATTTCGGGGCCCCAAAACAATGAGTAATTGTCCACGAAACGGGCCAGAATTGGCCAAAACTACTAGTATTGATGACCGACATGTAAACGCACCCCGCGGTTCGTTAATCGTGGAAATCACACCGGGGCCCCAAAACAGTGAGTGTTTATTACCGACACCTAAACGCACCTTGGGGTTCAACAACTATGGAAATCGCTTCGGGACCCCTAAATGGTGAGTAATAGCCCACGAATCGCGTCAGAATTGGCCAAAACTGTGAGTGTTGACGACAGACACGCAAACGCACTACGGGGATTGTCAATCATGGAACTCGCTCTGGGACGCCCAAACGGTGAGTAATAGTGCACGAAACGGACGAGAATTGGCCAAAATTGTGAGTGTTTATGACCGACACGTAAATGCACCCTGGAGTTCGTCAATCGTGGAAATCACTCCAGGACGCCAAAACTAAATAATAATGCAAGAAATGGGCCAAAATCGGCCCAAAGTGCGCTTGTTGATGATCGACACGTAAGCGCACCATGGGGTCAAACAACCGTGGAAATCACTTCGGGGCCCCAAAATGGTGAGTAATAGTCCATGAAACGGGCCAGAATCGGCCAAAACTGTGAGTGTTGATGACCGACACGTAAACGGACCTTAGAGTTCAACCACTATGGAATCGCTTCGGGACCCCTAAATGATGTGTAATTGTCCACGAATCGCATCAGAATTGGCCAAAACTGTGAGTGTTGGCGACAGAGACGCAAACGCACCTCGGGGATTGTATATCGTGGAAATCGCTCTGGGACGCCAAAACAGTGTGTAATAGTACACAAAACGGACCAGAAATTGGCCAAATTTGTGAGTGTCATTGACCGACACGTAAACGCACCACGGGGTTTGTAAATCGTGGAAATCACGCTTGGACACAAAAACAGAGTAATAGTCCAAGAAACGGGCCAGAATCGAACAAAACTGTGAGTGTTGATGACCGACACGTAAA
>NW_021285589.1:0-3317 GCF_002162155.2 Triticum dicoccoides
AGTTCGGCCCTAGGCCGGACTCCGCACCGGAACCTTTAGTGGTTCCGGAGTCCGGCGGGCGGCCCCTTTGTAAGAAGGGCGAGACTGCGACACTGGTGACCTTCGTCCAGCCGGAGGCACCGGATAATATGCTGGAGGCGCTCAATGGCGCCTCCATCAACGAGGAGCACCACACTGTTATGAGTGCGGTGATCCAGAAGTTCAATCCGCCGAGAGCGGGCTGACTGAAGCCTGTACCAGCCTTCTAACAGGCTTTGAGGTATGTAATTAAGATATGTAAAAATAGTACCGCATAGACAGTAGCCCATGATGCTCAGTTTGGTGTTCGGAAAGAAAAGCCGAACTGAGGACCTAAAAAGATATACGCAGGAGTCTAACATAAGCATGTCAATATGGGAATGCAGGCTGCGCTGCTGACCTCTGCCGCACTGACTGCGGAGGTCAATGTATTGAAGCAGAGCCACGAGCGGTTCGAGAACGAGCTCGGCCATGCCAAGAAGCAGCTCGAGGACAAGGAAGGTAAGTAATACCTTATTAAAGTTATACCTTATAGAAAGGATTTGGTTGCAAAAAATGACAGGAATAATGTGAGTATTGTAGGGGTCACGAACGAGGTGGCGACCCTGAAGGAGGCGGTGTCCAAGGCCGAAAAAAGTGCGGCCGCGGAGCGCACTGAGCGAGAGAAGTAAGAGGCGCGGGTGGCGGAGGTGCGGCAAGAGCTCCAGGCTTTCGTGGAAAAACACGAGAGTTTGGAGCGTGACTCAAATACTCGAGAGTCCGAGCTCGCCTTGGCTCTTGAGAGTGCCAAAGCCGCTAAGGCCGAAGCCCAGAAGGCCCTCCAGGAGATTGAGGCGATAAAAAAGATAGCGGTGGGTAAGGCATTCTTCATGCAAAGCAAGCATGTAAAAGTGAATTATCTGTTACTTACCCGAATTCGGAGCTCTCCAGGAGCGTTCACAGATCTGCCCCGTAGTGTGTCCGATGCTGCCGCGTTCTACCGAGCCGAGGAGGGGAGCTCGACGGAAAAGGTGTTCTGGTCTCAGTATGCTGAGGCCGGACATCCGGTGCCCCTGAGCGACCAGTTGAAGTAGCTGGTCGAGCTCCACAAGGTGGCCGAACAGGCCATGAAGGGCCTCATAGTTCGGCTGTGGCCTAAAGAAGCCATGCCTAGGAGCTACTTCAGTCTGGTGCGGCGGCTGGTGGACGCCTGTCCATGGATTGAAGTCATCAAGCGTTCCGTCTGCATTGAAGGTGCCCGTCGGGCCCTTGCCTGTGCTAAAGTGCACTGGGGCAAGCTGGATGCCGAGAAGCTTGTGACGGACGCGCCACCGCCGGGCAAGGAGTATCGCACGCCCGAGATGTACTATAAGGGTGTCCTGAAGGGTGCCCACTGAGGGAGTCCTGGACTAGGGGGTGTCCGGACAGCCGGACTATCATTGTCCGCCGGACTCCAAGACTATGAAGATACAAGATTGAAGACTTCGCCCCGTGTCCGGATGGGACTTTCCTTGGCGTGGAAGGAAAGCTTGGCGATGCGGATATGTATATCTCCTACCATTGTAACCAACTCTGTGTAACCCTAGCCCTCTCCGGTGTCTATATAAACCGGAGGGCTTTAGTCCGTAGGACACAACATCCATTACAACAATCATACCATAGGCTAGCTTCTAGGGTTTAGCCTCCTTGATCTCTTGGTAGATCCACTCTTGTAATACACATCATCAATATTAATCAAGCAGGACGTAGGGTTTTACCTCCATCAAGAGGGCCCGAACCTGGATAAAACATCGTGTCCCTTGTCTCCTTTTACCATCCGCCTAGACGCACAGTTCGGGACCCCCTACCCGAGATCCGCCAGTTTTGACACCGACATTGGTGCTTTCATTGAGAGCTGCTCTGTGTCGTCACCGATAGGCTTGATGGCTCCTTCAATCAACAACAACGCCGTCTAGGGTGAGACTTTTCTCCCCGGACAGATCTTCGTATTCGGCGGCTTCGCACTGCGGGCCAATTCACTTGGCCATCTGGAGCAGATCGAAAGCTACGCCCCTGGCCATCAGGTCAGGTTCAGAAGCCTAAACTTCACGGACGATATCCGCGGGGACTTGATCTTCGACGGACTCGAGCTGCAGCCGAGCGTGCCGCGCTGCCACGATGGGCATGATTTAGCTCTGCCGCCGGACAGTGCCTTGGTGGCCGCACATGAATCCGCTCCGACCCTTAGTCCGGAGCCGATCGCGCAGATCGAGGACCGGTGGCTAGACACCGCCTCGGGGGCTGCAACTTCCACGGCGATGGAGCTGAACACTAACCTTGTCCCTTACAAGGCTCGTGATTCCGACGTACCGGACTCCCTGCCGTACTCCGAACCTCCCGCGCCCCTGCCAATCGAATCTGATTGGGCACCGGTCATGGAGTTCACCGCCGTGGACATCTTCCAATACTCACCCTTTGGCGATATCCTAAATTCGCTAAAGCATCTCTCACAATCCGGAGAGGCCTATCCGGACTACGGCCAGGAGGGTTGGGATGCGGACGACGAAGAAATTCAAACCCCACCCACCACCCACTTTGTAGCCACTGTCGACGATCTAACCGACAGGCTCGACTATGACTCCGAAGACATCGACGGTATGGATGACGATGCCGGAGACGAACAAGAACCAGCGCCTATAGGGCACTGGAAGTCCACCTCGTCATATGACATATACATGGTGGACACCCCAAAAGATGGGGACGGCGAGGAAGCAGCGGAGGCAGATTCCTCAAAGAAACAGCCCAAGCGCCGACGTCAGCGGCGCCGCTCTAAATCTCGCCTCAGCAAGAATGGAGATTCCGGCACAGGAGATAATAACACCCCAAAAAGTGCCAAAGACAATCCCCTCCAGCAAAATTCAGCGCAGGAGGATGTAGAAGTAAGCCCTCACGAGAGAGCGGCAGACGAAGAGGTCGAGGATGATAATTACATACCTCCCCCCGGAGATGAGGCAAGCCTCGACGACGATGAATTCATCGTGCCCGAGGATCCCGTCGAACAAGAGCGTTTCAAACGCAGGCTAATGACCATGGCAAATAGCCTAAAGAAAAAGCAGCAGCAGCTTCATGCTGATCAAGACCTGCTGGCGGACAGATGGACCGAGGTCCTCGCGGCCGAAGAGTATGAACTCGAACGCCCCTCCAAGAGCTACCCAAAACGCAAGTTGCTCCCCCGATTAGAGGAGGAAGCATACATACCTTCATCACCAGCGCATAATACGGCCGACCGACCACCCCGTGGTCGCGACAGAGAGGCATCCAGGACCTCCACCAAGACCATA
>NW_021285590.1:0-2614 GCF_002162155.2 Triticum dicoccoides
TGAACACTTTTTCAAAGTTTTTAACATTTTCCAAAATCAAGAATATTTTTTGAATTCATGAACATTTTATACTTGCAAACATTTTTTAAAATTGTGAACATTTTTTATTTTATGTGCAAATGGACGAACCAAATGATGGATGAAAATCTGGTAATAAGCAACATATACAAAAAAGGAGTAAGAAACATCCATGTCTTTAATAGAAAAATGAAAGTACTAATTAAGGGTGCAACATAAAAATAATTTTAAAAATAATTAACATGGAAGATAACATTATATTTAGAATGTACAAAATTTTCTGGGCGATTTTCATATTTAGCATGCTAAATTTAAAGTTGGAGTTTGAAAGATATGAATATTTTAAAAAATACTTGAATCTGCAAAAAAAAGTTAAAAGAGAATATTTTGGCCGTATTGTACTGTGTAGACACACTGTTAAGCTACACTTGGCGAGGTAGCTCTATACTACGGCAATTGAAATTCGCGAAAAAAAGGGTGCAAAAATGGGGATGACCAAGTTTCGAACCAAGGTCTCCTGGATTGTGGAGAAGCACCTAGGCCAGTAGGCTGGTTTGTTCGGTTGTGTTTTGTAAGGGAATTTCCTTACATGAACCAAGCTCTATCGGTGGCGGGTTAAGAAAGAAAAAAACGAATCGTTTTTCTACTTACGGGTGGCATAGGTGGGTAATTTTTACTAAATTAGAGGGTAATTTTAATGACGGACGACCAGAAGCAATAGCCACTTTATTAGTATATATTATCTTTACCTATATTATATATATATATATATATAATATATATATATATATATATAATATAGGTAAAGATAAAGCTAAAGATGCAAGGTACGACCGATTGTTATTTTCACGATCATTATTTTTCTTGGAGCAGCCCAAGTGGGAATCGTGAGCCACGTTAGTGATGGGCTGGACGTTAGCTACGTTAGCGATTCTCAAAAACAAAAAGCTACGTGAGCGAGGTTAGCGATCGTAACAAAACAACAAACAAACATGCCAAAAAAATGATGATGTTATATTTAGATGTGAGATATTATCTCACATCTAGATGAGATATAGACAGACCCAAACAAGAAACCTTCTGAAACAATATGATTGTTGCAAAAAATTATGCTGCACAGGACTTATGGCCAGCGTGAGCGATCAAGATTGATCCGACGGCTACGCAAGCGGCGGATGCTACACGTGCATCCATCGGCTGAAGGATAGCAGTTTCCATGAAACAAGGGGCAAACCATAAATTTTATAGATTTCTAATCTCGTGTGATGTCCCAACCTGTACTAGTGTGCCTACCAAAAGTGTCACGCAGCATTAGAGGAGGCATTCGCTCGCCGTTCGGGACATACCTGATCAGTGGTCACCTGGCCAGTGATCCTGGAATACTTTTTTTCCCTGCAACAGTCGTGATGTCCAAGAAAACAAGGGAGACACATTGGTGGTCACCAAGGTGAGCATGTTCACGTAGATTGTTTGGCTCAGATTAGTGCGATGAAAAAGGCGACAAAATGACGAATTGTAGCAAACACCATAAACGATTAAGAATTGGATGAATGAAATACAATTAATCATGTCCTGTGTTTACAACACGTGCACGTTATAAAATTGCTAGAACGATTTTGTGTTGTCGTCGTCGATCCTCCTCGTGGCCGTAAAAAGCGACCTTCAGAGGTATGTCGAGTCCCTTGTTCGGGCATACAATGGAGAATGAGCACTATGCTAGTACTCTTTGTGAGTTTCCGAGTGGCAGATGGCCTCGAAGACCGGTAGCCTGGGCTGACTCCTGGGGCCATAGAGCATACTGTCTGCCTTGATCGACTGCTGGGGCGTGAGCTGCCATGGCTCCGACTCTGGGCTCGGTGCCGCCGTCGCCTGCAAGGCACCAGACTCACCTCCAGCCCTTGGCAGCGCGTAAAAGAGACCGGGCGCCGCCGTCCGCAACTGGCCGTCAAAGAAGCCGTGGTAGTCCGGGGCCACCCCGTTCCCCGTGACCGGCGGCGACCAAGGAGATGGGTAGATGGGCGTGCCACTGTAGCCGTAGCCATGTCCGCCACCGGCATCCATCGTTATGATTTGGGGCGCCCGCGGGGAATAGTAAGAGCTGCCGTCGTATGGAGGCACGAAGATAGGCGGCGAGGACGGAGGGGTGAGGAAGACCTTGTAGTCGTCCATGGCCTCCTGCTGCACGTACGCGGTGTATCTAAAGCAAAGGGACCAACAACGAAAGGAAGCAGTACCTTATTAACCTAGCCGGCCGTGTGTCAACGACGGAGTAGTACGATGGATCGTGAGGAGGCGAGTATATATAAGCCCACCTTGATTAACGTAGATCGCCGGAGGAGTTCCGGTTTAAACTTTCTGCATATCTCTATGTAGATTATTTTTTAAAATTTAGATCTCTATATAGTAGATTTTATATCCAGTTCGGTTTGCGTACGTACTACTTACATGCACTACCGGAACAGGGCCATACCCCGACGGCCAGAACAATGCCGACGGCCCCCGTCGGCTTCTCCGGAGATATGCCGACAGCCTGGTTCTGGCCGTCGGCGTACAAAGGCCGTCGGGCTACGCAGAGATAAGCCGACGGCACCCGTCG
>NW_021285591.1:0-981 GCF_002162155.2 Triticum dicoccoides
GAAAATCATCGTAACAAGAAAATAAAGTTTCTACGATCTGATCGTGGAGGAGAATATTTGAGTTACGAGTTTGGTGTACATTTGAAAAACTGTGGAATAGTTTCACAACTCACGCCACCCGGAACACCACAGCGCAATGGTGTGTCCGAACGTCGTAATCGTACTTTACTAGATATGGTGCGATCTATGATGTCTCTTACAGATTTACCGCTATCATTTTGGGGTTATGCTTTAGAGACGGCCGCATTCACGTTAAATAGGGCACCATCAAAATCCGTTGAGACGACGCCTTATGAACTATGGTTTGGCAAGAAACCAAAGTTGTCGTTTCTTAAAGTTTGGGGCTGCGATGCTTATGTGAAAAAGCTTCAACCTGATAAGCTCGAACCCAAATCGGAGAAATGTGTATTCATAGGATACCCAAAGGAAATTGTTGGGTACACCTTCTATCACAGATCCGAAGGCAAAACATTCGTTGCTAAGAATGGATCATTTCTAGAGAAGGAGTTTATCTCGAAAGAAGTGAGTGGGAGGAAAGTAGAACTTGACGAGGTAACTGTACCTGCTCCCTTACTGGAGAGTAGTTCATCACAGAAAACTGTTTCAGTGACACCTACACCGGTTAGTGAGGAAGCCAATGATAATGATCATGAAACTTCAGATCAAGATACTACTGAACCACGTAGATCAACCAGAGTAAGATCCGCGCCAGAGTGGTACGGAAATTCTGTTCTGGAAGTCATGCTACTAGATCATGATGAACCTACGAACTATGAAGAAGCGATGGTGAGCCCAGATTCCGCAAAGTGGCTTGAAGCCATGAAATCTGAGATGGGATCCATGTATGAGAACAAAGTATGGACTTTGGTTGACTTGCCCAATGATCGGCAAGCAATTGAGAATAAATGGATCTTTAAGAAGAAGACTGACGCTGATGGTAATGTTACTGTCTACAAAGCTCGACTTGTCGCAAAAGGTTTT
>NW_021285592.1:0-1209 GCF_002162155.2 Triticum dicoccoides
TGGGGAGGATCCCCGTGGTGCGGCGAGTCCAACGGGCTTGAGCCCGTGACCAAAAGGTCACCGGAGTCTCGCCGGCGACGAGCTCCGCGGCGCTGCGTTCGGGCGCACGTGGGGAAGCAGCTAGGGGGCGCGCCAAGTAGGCAAGGAGAGGGAGAAGGTAGGAGAGCTCACCGAGCGGCACGCCGATGGCCCTTGGTAGGTTAGGAGCGCAGGGGAAGCCGGAATTCGAGGGATCTCGCCGGCGACGAGGGCGGAAGGGGACGAGCTCGTGCGACGTCAGCGATGCTTCCCAGCTCCACCTGGGGGCACCAGACGACGGAGTCGACCCCGGCGGAGCTTCACGACAAGACGGCGGAGCGAGGCGGTGGCTGTGGCCGCGGTGACGACGGAGAACGGCGGCGAGCGCGCTCGGGAGAGGCGGGCGAGCGAGACAGGGTGGGGGGAAAGAGCAGGTGGAGTGGGTGGTGCAAGTGGAGGCGGGGATCGAGGAGGCGAGGAGGCGCAAGCCTTATCCCCTCGCTCGGGCGATGCCGGCGAGGCGGGTCCGGCGGGGACGGGCGCGCTCTGCCTCGCCCGGTCGGAGGAACAGGAGGAGGGGGAGAGCGACAGGAAAGGGGGAGTGGGCCGGCTGGGATGGGCCGACGGCCAGTTGGGCCTGTCTCTGCGGCCTTAGGCCCAGAGGCAGGGGGGGCAGGAGGCTGTGGGTCGCCGAGGCCCAAGGGGAGGCCAGGGCTCTCCCACCCCCTCTTCTTTTCCTTTTTTTTAAAACAGCTTTTGCATTTCCTTTTCTTTTTCTTTTAGCCAATAAAGACTTTGCAAAAGATTATGCCATTGGACAAAATAATCTCAAAGAATTATTAGGCACTGCCCAAAAAAAAGATTGTGAGGCTTTTAGAAAATACTTTGCCATTTTCATAAATTAAAAAGGCATTTAATTTATTTCTTAGGCCACTGTTTGAAGTAGCTTAGGCCACTCAAACCTTTTTGCAAAAAGTTGGTTCACCACCAATATTAGTTGTGGATTATTCTGCACATGATGAACATTTTTGTTTTCATGTCTGAGCATTTTGAATTTCAGACAAAATTTGAATTTGAATTCAACTGGAATTTAAAAGAGAAAGGAGACAATTATGATCAGGAACATGTTTAGCAAAAAAATTAACTTAACCCCAGGGGTTACTGTAGCATCATTACACCGGGGTGTTACAA
>NW_021285593.1:0-1233 GCF_002162155.2 Triticum dicoccoides
GGTGGTCCCGGTACAATACCGATGACCCCGAAACTTGTCCCGATGGCCGAAACAGGACTTCCTATATATAAATCTTTACCTCCGGACCATTCCGGAACTCCTCGTGACGTCCGGGATCTCATCCGGGACTCCGAACAACATTCGGTAACCACATACAAGCTTCCTTTATAACCCTAGCGTCATCGAACCTTAAGTGTGTAGACCCTACGGGTTCGGGAGACATGCAGACATGACCGAGACGTTCTCCGGTCAATAACCAACAGCGGGATCTGGATACCCATGTTGGCTCCCACATGTTCCACGATGATCTCATCGGATGAACCACGATGTCAAGGACTCAATCGATCCCGTATACAATTCCCTTTGTCTACCGGTATTTTACTTGCCCGAGATTCGATCGTCGGTATACCGATACCTTGTTCAATCTCGTTACCGGCAAGTCTCTTTACTCATTCCGTAACACATCATCCCGTGATCAACCCCTTGGTCACATTGTGCACATTATGATGATGTCCTACCGAGTGGGCCCAGAGATACCTCTCCGTTTACACGGAGTGACAAATCCCAGTCTCGATCCGCATAAAACAATAGATACTTTCAGAGATACCTGTAGTGCACCTTTATAGTCACCCAGTTATGTTGTGACGTTTGATACACCCAAAGCACTCCTACGGTATCCAGGAGTTACACGCTCTCATGGTCAAAGGAAGAGATACTTGACGTTGGCAAAGCTCTAGCAAACGAACTACACGATCTTTGTGCTAGGCTTAGGATTGGGTCTTGTCCATCACATCATTCTCCTAATGATGTGATCCCGTTATCAACGACATCCAATGTCCATAGCCAGGAAACCATGACTATCTGTTGATCACAACGAGCTAGTCAACTAGAGGCTCACTAGGGACATATTGTGGTCTATGTATTCACACGTGTATTACGATTTCCGGATAATACAGTTATAGCATGAATAAAAGATAATTATCATGAACAAGGAAATATAATAATAATACTTTTATTATTGCCTCTAGGGCATATTTCCAACAGTCTCCCACTTGCACTAGAGTCAATAATCTAGTTCACATCGCCATGTGATTAACACTCACAGGTCACATCGCCATGTGACTAATACCCAAGAGTTTACTAGAGTCAGTAGTCTAGTTCACATCACTATGTGATTAACACTCAATGAGTTTTATGTTTGATCATGTTGCTTGTGAGAGAGGTTTTAGTCAA
>NW_021285594.1:0-1190 GCF_002162155.2 Triticum dicoccoides
GCCACAGATCCGACTGAAGTTGAAATCCCAGCGGTGGTCGACTTGATCATGGAGGTTTTGGTGGTCATTCCCGACTGGACGATTCCGTATGTCGCATATATCTTGAGGAAAGAGCTTCCGGAGGATGAGGAAGAGGCTCGACAGATCGTCCGTCGATCTAAGGCCTTTACCGTAATCAAAGGACAATTATACAGAGAAAGCGCGACTGGAGTCGGTCAGAAGTGCATAACACCAGAAGAAGGTCGACTCATCCTCAATGATATTCACTCGGGGACCTGTGGTCATCATGCGTCCTCTCGGACCATCGTAGCCAAAGCATACCGAGCCGGATTTTACTGGCCCAAGGCGAATGAGATGGCAAAAGAGATAGTGGATAAGTGCGAGGGATGTCAGTTCTACTCGAATATGTCGCACAAGCCTGCGTCAGCTTTGAAGACTATCCCACTCGTCTGGCCTTTTGCAGTTTGGGGGCTGGACATGGTCGGTCCTTTGAGAACAGGACGAAGCGGTTTCACGCATGTACTGGTGGCAGTCGACAAGTTCACCAAGTGGATCGAGGCTAAACCAATCAAGAGCCTTGACACCGGTACTGCTGTTAGCTTCATCAGGGAACTAATATTCAGATATGGAGTCCCGCACAGCATCATTACGGATAATGGGTCGAACTTTGACTCAGAGGAATTCAGAGCTTTCTGCGACTCCCAGGGCACACGGGTCGACTACGCATCAGTCGCCCATCCGCAGTCGAATGGACAAGCAGAACGAGCTAATGGACTGATTCTTAAGGGATTGAAGCCTCGACTGATGCGTGATCTCAAACACGCGGCTGGAGCTTGGGTCGATGAACTTCCCTCTGTACTCTGGGGACTGCGGACCACACCTAATCGGTCGACCGGAAGAACTCCATTCTTCTTGGTCTACGGAGCCGAAGCGGTCTTACCAAGTGATCTTCTGCATAATGCTCCCCGAGTCGAAATCTACAACGAAGCAGAAGCTGAACAAGCGCGGCAGGACGCAGTCGACCTTTTAGAGGAAGAAAGGGAGATGGCTCTGATCCGGTCGACCATCTACCAACAAGATCTGCGCCGTTTCCACGCCCGAAATGTGAGAGGTCGAGCCTTCCAGGAAGGAGATTTGGTTCTCCGAGTGGATCAGCACAAACCACACAAGCTTGCTCCTTCTTGGGAAGG
>NW_021285595.1:0-1192 GCF_002162155.2 Triticum dicoccoides
CCGCCAAATCTTGCGTAGGCGGCCTCTCACAAGTCTGGAAGTGTTGTGGCGGTTGCAAACGCCCGGCACGCGTGTCCGGGGTGTGCCCCCCTCACGGACAGCGCCGCCGCCGGCACCTGGAGGGGGGAAACGGACGCGTGGGGTCTACACGGAGGGGATCTTGCTCTGGGTCTGGCCCCGATGTTGCTCCAAAGTATTCCTATGGGTTGACCTAACACAACCGGGTGGGGAGGTCCACTGGTCAAAGCCCGTCCATGCAAAGTCAAAGGGCTAGATCTCGTGGTCAAACGCTACAGGGTTAGGTGGGACGGGGGCACTTGGGGGGTAGCAATGCCTCCGAAGCGTCGCACCGGGCCCTCATACATGCGGGGTGGTGTGGTGGTATGTCCGAAGAGGCGGGACGCGTCTCCGGTGCGTGGCCCCCCTCACGGACGGCGATGACACGGTAGTAGACGTTCTGCGGTAACGATGCGGCGTCAATATTACTAAATACTCGGAGCGCGATAAAATCATGAGTTTTTTTGCATGACGTGGGCACATGTGCTATAGGAACAATGGTATTTTTTCATAATTTTGGTGATGGAGAAGTATCCAAAAAATTCCCTCTACGCGGATTACCCTTCGCGCGTCTACGGCTGTGGCCGGCGGCCTCCGTGGGCTAGCATGCCGCCAAATCTTGCGTAGGCGGCCTCTCACAAGTCTGGAAGTGTTGTGGCGGTTGCAAACGCCCGGCACACGTGTCCAGGGTGTGCCCCCCCTCACGAACGGCGCCGCCGCCGGCACATGAAGGGGGGAAACGGACGCGTGGGGTCTACACGGAGGGGATCTTGCTATGGGTCTGGCCCGGATGCTGCTCCAAAGTGTTCCTATGGGCTGACCTAACACAACCGGGTGGGGAGGTCCACTGGTCAAAGCCCGTCCGTGCAAAGTCAAAGGGCTAGATCCCGTGGTCAAATGCTACAGGGTTAGGCGGGACGGGGGCACTGGGGGGTAGCAATGCCACCGGAGCGTCGCACCGGGCCCTCATACATGCAGGGTGGTGTGGTGGCATGTCCGAAGAGTCGGGACGCGTCTCCGGTGCATGACCCCCCCTCACGGACGGCGATGACACGGTAGTAGATGTTCTGCGGTAACGATGCGGCGTCAATATTACTAAATACTCGGAGCGCGATAAAATCATGAGTTTTTTGCA
>NW_021285596.1:0-848 GCF_002162155.2 Triticum dicoccoides
ATTGACCAAACGAAAAGGACTAAACCAAACCAAGAATACCTATTCCCTTTGATAGTAGGATAATTCCTTTTTTAATTTAGTAGCCCCAACACATTGAAGCCTATGGATCCTTCCTTTCAATATAGAAATCAACATAGAAGTACCTTGCCCAGATCGACCAAATGAAAAGGACTAAACCAAACCAAGAAAAGGACGCAATCCTTTCTTTAGTTTGCGCATTCGCTTAATTAGTTACATCGAAGATCTAGACAGGAGGTCCTGTGTTCAATTCCCACAATGTTGATTTATTTTGACCCAATTATTTTTCGCGGTCTCTATGAAAGCCCATAAAACGCCCATCAACATAGAAGTACCTGGCCCAGATTGACCAAACGAAAAGGACTAAACCAAACCAAGAATACCTATTCCCTTTAATAGTAGGATAATTCCTTTTTTAATTTAGTAGCCCCAACACATTGAAGCCTATGGATCCTTCCTTTCAATATAGAAATCAACATAGAAGTACCTGGCCCAGATTGACCAAACAAAAAGGACTAAACGAAACCATGAAAAGGACGCAATCCTTCCTTTAGTTTGCTCATTCGCTTAATTAGTTACATCGAAGATCTAGACAGGAGGTCCTGTGTTCAATTCCCACAATGTTGATTTATTTTGACCCCATTATTTTTCGTGGTCTCTATGAAAGCCCATAAAAGGCCCATCAACATAGAAGTACCTGGCCCAGATTGACCAAACGAAAAGGACTAAACCAAACCAAGAATACCTATTCCCTTTAATAGTAGGATAATTCCTTTTTTAATTTAGTAGCCCCAACACATTGAAGCCTATGGATCCTTCCTTTCAATATA
>NW_021285597.1:0-754 GCF_002162155.2 Triticum dicoccoides
CAGCGATCTGGAAGGGGAGGAGGAGAGCTCTCTCTCTCTCTCTCTCTGCATCCAGCACATCGGGTGGGTGGGTGGGACACAGCGGGTGGGTGTGGGACTGTGGGTGGGTGGGTGGGTGGATGGATGGATGGATGGATGGATGTGGGATGAAAAGATGGATGGATGGATCTGTGCCATGTCATCGATCCATGGCACACATGTTTCCACCAATGATGATTAAGCTTATGCAATTGTTTTTTTTTCTCTTACATATTTTCTCACCCATGTAAATAACCTATCCAATATTTGCTACAAAAGGGCACCACTTCATTTTAAAAAATATTATACAATATTGACAAACTCGGGGAGGATTCGTTGCAACTCCGGCGACCCTCGATGATATTACATCACAACACTCGCGGCCTGACAATGCTTCATTGCAACTCCGTCGGTCCCGACAATGTTGGATCACAGCACCCGCGGTCCGCGGCGATGCTATGTTGCATCACCGGTGACTATTTGCAGCACCACCTTCTGCTGCAACCCCCGACAACCTTGCGACACCATCCTCGTGTACATGACCGGTGGACACCACCCGGCAGCCTGCGGTGCCACGCATCACTACCCCATACCAAGAGCTTCGACACCCCTCGCATCAACAAATTGTCACCACCGTCGTCGAACATCAGCCATCACAGAAATGCCCAAATGTTATGATAGATCAATGGATTTCAAGCCAAATGATCAATCTTATGGCCACATTCATGGCATAGTT
>NW_021285598.1:0-1010 GCF_002162155.2 Triticum dicoccoides
ACCCCGGTGTGCGTTTATGTGTCCGTTCTCAACTCTCACAGCTTTGTCCAATTCTGACCCGTTTCGTGGACTACTATTCACCGTTTTGGGGCCCCAAAGCGATTTCCATAGTTGTTGAACCCCAAGGTGTGCTAACGTGTCGGTCATCAACAATCACAGTTTTAGCCAATTCTGGCCCTTTTCTTGGACTATTACTCTGTATTGGGGTCCCGGAGTCATTTCCACGATTGACGAACCCCGGTGTGCGTTTACGTGTTAGTCTTCAACTCTCACAGTTTTGTCCAATTCTGACCCGTTTCGTGGACTATTACTCAACGTTTTGGGGTCCCGAAGCGATTTTCATAGTTGTTGAACCCCAGGGCGTGCTTACCTGTTGGTCATCAACACTTGCAGATTTGGCCGATTCTGGCCCGTTTCATGGACTATTACTCACCATTTTTGGGCCCCAAAGCGATTTCCTTGGTTGTCGAACTCCAAGGTGCGCTTATGTGTCGGTCATCAACAATCACAGTTCGGTCTGATTCTGGCCCGTCTCTTGGACTATTACTCTGTTTTGGGGTCCCGGAGTCATTTCCATGATTAACGAACCTCGGGGTGCGTTTACGTGTCGATCATCAACACTCATATATTTGGCCGGTTCTTGTCCGTTTCATGGACTATTACTCGCTGTTTTGGGGACCCAGAGCGATTTCCACGATTGATGAACCCCGGGGTGCGTTTATGTGTCAGTTGTCAACACTCACAGTTTTGTCCAATTCTGACCCGTTTCGTGGACTATTACTCATCGTTTTCGGGTCCCGAAGCGATTTCCATAGTTGTTGAACCCCAAGGTGTGCTTACGTGTTGGTCATCAACACTCGCAGTTTTGGCCGATTCTGGCCCGTTTCATGGACTATTACTCACCGTTTTGGGGTCCCAAAGCGATTTCCGTGGTTGTCGGACTCCAAGGTGTGCTTACGTGTTGGTCATCAACACTCGCAGTTTTGGCCGATTCTGGCCCGTTTCATGGA
>NW_021285599.1:0-1353 GCF_002162155.2 Triticum dicoccoides
GACGGTCGAGTATGCGGTCCAGGCTGGATGGTCCCTGATTGTTTCTCTTGTACGGTTTCTTCCACTGGCTGGACTTGGAGCCACTGAATCCGGCATTGACTGTAGTGTCGTCGGTATTATTACCATTGCTTTGGCGTTTGTGTCTGTTATGTCAGAGCTTGCCGTTGTTGTTTTTGGCCTCATAGGGGCCTGCATCACTAGCCATATTTTTACTACGAGCCAGCCAGCTATCCTCACCCGCACAAAAGCGGGTCATAAGTGTCGTGAGGGCTGCCATGGATTTCGTCTTTTCTTGGCCGAGGTGGCGGGCGAGCCATTCGTCGCGGATGCTATGTTTAAAGGCCGCTAGAGCTTCAGCATCCGGACAGTCGACGATATAGTTATTTTTGGTTAGGAACCTAGTCCAAAATTTCCTGGCTGACTCTCCAGGTTGTTGGACTATGTGGCTTAAGTCATTGACGTCTGGTGGTCGGACATATGTACCTTGGAAGTTGTCAAGGAAGGCTTCTTCCAAGTCCTCCCAGCTGCCGATAGAGTTTTCCGGCAGGCTGTTTAACTAGTGCCGAGCTGGCCCTTTGAGCTTTAGTGGGAGGTATTTGATAGCGTGGAGGTCATCTCCGCGAGCCATGTGGATCTGGAGAATAAAATCCCCGATCCATACCGCGGGGTCGGTTGTTTCGTCGTATGATTCAATGTTAACGGGTTTGAACCCTTCGTGGAATTCGTGATCCATTACTTCATCGGTGAAGCAAAGAGGGTGTGCGGCACCGCTATATCGGGCCACGTCGTGACGTAGCTCCGATGGAGTCCGTCTGCGGTTGTCGGCTCGGGTGTGACTAGGTTTTTCATATCCGAATAGGTAGCCATCATCAAGTGTCGAGGAACATGTAACGCCCCGGGTGTAATTTGCCATATTTTTACTCCGACTCTTGCCATTTCCGGCTTTAAGTTATGAGATTCATGGTTTGGTTCTTGCCTTTGTTTTGCATTTTGTTCATGTCATGCATTTCATATCATGTCATCATGTGCATCTCACTTGCATACGTGTTCATCTTATGCATCCGAGCTTTTCCCTGTTGTCCGTTTTACAATCCGACACTCCCACGTCCTCCGGCGCCCCCTTTTGTCTCTTTTCGTGAGCGGGTGTTAAACTTTCTCGGAATGGATCGAGATTTTCCAAGTGGCCTTGGTACACCACCGGTAGACCGTCTGTCAAGTTTCGTGCCATTTGGAGTCCGTTTGACACTCCAACGGTTAACCGGGGAACCGTAAAGGCCTCGTGTGTGTTGCAGCCCCACACCCCTCCAAAACGGCCCAATAACGCATCCAAACCTATCCCATGTCCTCCGTTGT
>NW_021285600.1:0-2420 GCF_002162155.2 Triticum dicoccoides
GCCATTGGTCCCGGTTCGTCTGGACCTTTTGGTCCCGGTTGGTGGGACGAACCGGGACCAATGGGCCTCGCTCCCGGCCCACCACCATTGGTCCCGGTTGGTGGCATGAACTGGACTCCCCTTTAGTCCCGGTTCATGCCACCAACCGGGACCAATGAGGTGACTATATATACCCCCTCGCGTAAGAGCAGAGCACACTGCTCTGTTTTTTTTGGCCGAGGGGGAGAGGGCTTGGTGGTGCTCTAGCTCACCTCCTATGCACACAAGGTGTTCGATAGAATGCCCAAGCCACACTACTTAAGCTTTCTCCTCTCCAAGCGTGACCTCCAAGCTCCATTTTCCTCAATATTTGTCTAGGTTTAGCGGTCCGTCACGCCCCGTCCCCGTCTGCATCGTCGTCGATCACCCGCGCCGAGCTCATCACCGACACCACCGTGGTGAGCCTCTTGTTCTTATCTTCTTTCTGAAAGGAAAAATATTCTTACTTGTATGTTTACATAGATACCTGTATTTTTTCTTACTTTTATTATTGCATCTTATATAGTGCGATGGTTTTGGTATCCGCCCCCGTCGGCCCTCGTCCTGTCTATGATTCAGATGTGGTATATATATTATCTTTATAACTATTGATTCATTTATTGTTTATGAAAATTATGCCAACCAACGTGACATAGATTTTATTTATGTAGGATGTATGTGAATCGGAAATTCCAATCGACCCTATTGTCGAGAGGTTAAATTTAGTTGAAGAAGAAAACAATTTGTTGAAGGAAAAAATAAAAAAAATTGAGGAGGAGAAGATGATATTGGAGTTGCATGTTGCGGATGTCGTCGATGATCACAAGATCAAGATGGATGCAATGAGCTTGAAGATAGAAAGATTAGAAAATATGCCATTCATACCGAGGCTTGGTATCATTATGCCGTTGGATCAATTGTTACCTTGGTTGCGATTATGATCGCATTTGTTTTCGCATTGAAATGTTTTACATAGTTTCAATGCATGGTTTAATTAATTAGATGCTCTGGAAAGCTATATGTTGTTAGATGAGAACTATGTATGCATTTTGGTTTTAATGTGATGATGAACTTCTATTAATTTGGACACTTAATTATATATAATGCACGCAGATGAACCGGCAATGGATGTACGGTGACAGACACACCTCCGAGTACATTAAGGGCGTGCATGAGTTTCTCGATGTGGCTGAGGCAAACAAGCAGAATGGTTTTATGTGTTGTCCATGCACTGAATGTGGGAATACGAGGTCTTACTCTAACCGGAAAATCCTTCACTCCCACCTGCTTTACAAGGGTTTCATGCCACACTATAATATTTGGACGAGGCACGGAGAAATAGGGGTTATGATGAAAGACGGCGAAGAAGAAGAGTACGATGACAACTATGTGCCCCCTAAATACGGTGATGCTGCAACGGGGGGAGCTGGTGAAGATCAAGAGGAACCAGACGATGTGCTCAATGATGCTGCAACGGGTGAAGCTGCTGAAGATCAAGAGGGGGAGAGGGCTTTGTGGTGCTCTAGCTCACCTCCTATGCACATGAGGTGTTCGATGGAATGCCCGAGCCACACTACTTAAGCTTTCTCCTCTCGAAGCTCGACCTCCAAGCTCCATTTTCCTCGAGATTTGTCTAGATTTAGCGGTCCGTCACGCCCCGTCCCCGTCTTCACCGCCGTCGATCACCCGCGCCGATCTCATCACCGACACCACCGTGGTGAGCCTCTTGTTCTTATCTTCTTTCTGAAAGGAAAAATATTCTTACTTGTATGTTTAGATAGATACTTGTATCATTTTCTTACATTTATTATTGCATCTTATATAGTGCGATGGTTTTGGTATCCGCCCCCGTCGGCCCTCGTCCTATCTATGATTCGGATATGGTATGTATATTATCTTTATAACTATTGGTTAATTTATTGTTTATGAAAATTATGCCGACCAACGTGACATAGATTTTATTTATCTAGGATGTATGTGAATCGGAAATGCCAACCGACCCTATTGTCGAGAGGTTAAATTTAGTTGAAGAAGAAAACAATTTGTTGAAGGAAAAAATAAAAAAATTGAGGAGGAGAAGATGATATTGGAGTTGCATGTTGCGGATGTCGTCGATGATCACAAGATCAAGATGGATGCAATGCGCTTGAAGATTAGAAAGATTAGAAAATATGCTATTCATACCGAGGCTTGGTGTCATTATGCCGTTGGATCAATTGTTACCTTGGTTGCGATTATGATCGCATTTGTTTTCGCATTGAAATGTTAACTTGCCTTGCACGTACATAATTAGTAGTTGAGCAATGGAATCGGGATAAACGTCCCTGTTTTTCTAAAAAAATAAATTATGGCCAAAAGTTATATATTATTTGTTTTTTCACAAAAAAGAAGAAAGAGAGAGA
>NW_021285601.1:0-1118 GCF_002162155.2 Triticum dicoccoides
GGGTACTCTCGATATGTAAGATTATCTTGGAGATCAAGCGTTTCGTAGTCCACTCCACGGATAGGATCCGAGAAGCAACGCCTGAGTTGAGAAACGTGGAAGACATCGTGGACTCTGGAGAGATGCGGAGGTAGTTCCAGCTGGTAGGCAACTTCTCCTCGTTTGGCGAGAATGCGAAAAGGTCCAATGTAACGAGGAGCCAATTTGCCTTTGATACCGAAACGATGGGTTCCCTTCAGAGGGGTGACCCGAAGATAAGCCTTCTCGTCAACCTCGAAAGTCATAGCCTTATGTTTTCGGTCATATTGACTCTTTTGACGAGATTGAGCTGTTTTCAACTTTTCACGAACGATACGAACTTGTTCTTCTGCTTCCTGAATCATATCCGGGCCAAAGAATTGTCTTTCCCCGGTCTCTGACCAGTTAAGGGGTGTTCGACATCGTCGTCCATAGAGAACTTCAAAAGGGCCTTTACCCAAGCTAGATTGATAGCTGTTGTTATAAGCGAATTCGGCAAATGGAAGGCACTTCTCCCAATCCATTCCGAATGAGATAACAGAGGCTCGAAGCATGTCTTCTAGAATCTGGTTGACGCGTTCCACTTGACCGCTCGACTGAGGGTGGAAGGCGGTGCTAAAGGAGAGACGGGTTCCCATAGCATTTTGGAAACTTTCCCAAAATCAAGAGGTGAAAAGACTTCCTCGATCCGAGTTAATTTCCAAAGGAACACCATGGAGAGACACTATTCGGGAGATGTATAAGTCTGCCAGCTGACTAGCGGTTATACTCTCACGAACAGGTAAGAAATGGGCTACTTTGGAAAGACGATCGACCACGACGAAAATAGCATTATTCCCTCTCTTGGTCCTGGGAAAACCGGTAATGAAATCCATACCAATTTTATCCCATTTCCATTCAGGAATAGCTAGGGGTTGAAGGGTGCCAGCAGGCCGTTGATGCTCTGCTTTTACACGACGACAGACGTCGCAATTAGCAATATACTGAGCAATTTCTCTCTTCATCCTAGTCCACCAGAACCTCTGGCGTAGGTCCTGATACATCTTAGTGCTACCGGGATGAATGGTGAGAGGAGATTCATGAGCTTCCTTAAGGATCAA
>NW_021285602.1:0-2126 GCF_002162155.2 Triticum dicoccoides
AAAAACAGTACTCCCTCCGTTCCAAAATAAGTGTCTCAACTTTGTACTAGCTCTAGTACAATTTGTACTAAGCACAAGACACTTATTTTGGGACGGAGGGAATACTACATTTCTACTAAGCTTGAATTCTACTAAGTAAGCATGTAATCGGATTGTACACTAAGTATAACATACCATAACATGCCGATCAACCATGGTAGTTGTCAGGCGGGTCACCAATGGCACCCCGACAAAGTCAGCACGTGGTGGAATTATGTCCCATAGGTTGCACACCTCATCCTCGCTCAGCCTTACTCTTCGAGTATAGATGGCTTCATCAAGTGGATCCTCATCATCTTCATCCATGTTGAGATAAATGACGTCCAGCTTGGCTCTTTATGCTCTGAAGGAGAAGCTGATCAACTCACCACCAGTGATACCCATGTGGGAGATGAAATGGTTCCATCCATATCCTCCTATTTGTGACATATTTTGTCCTTTCTCGACCTCCATAGTGTAGGCGCCCCCAGGAGCCTCAAAGGTCACAGTGTCTCCGGTCAGCTTGTTGAATTCAAACCTCACATTTCATGGGACGATCTGTGTATACACACTGATATATAAACAATGCATTAATGCCAATAACAATAAAAACAAAATAGTTGTTACAAGTTTCATATATTTTGTTACCGCCGTAGGAAGAAAACTCGGCTGGAAGTAGATGCCGAACAACGTGCCAGTTGCAAGGCTGCTGGCGCATCTCGACTTGCACAGTCGACATGGTGGTGCTGGTGGTGTCGCCATTTTCCTAAAAAAAATATTAGAAAAGGATTAGCGATCCACTTCAGAGGAAAAATCCAGCATGACCTTTGCTAAAAAAGGACATATCGAGCACCTGAAATTTGTCTGGACGAAAATTAATCAACACTCCGACAAAACATAGGCCACTCAAAGCTGTTACCAGCAAACATGGTCACTTGGGCAAGCACATATCCTATTTGAGCAACACTAGATATACATGTTTATATCTACATCATATGAGCAATTTTTGAGCAACACTAAATAAACTAGTTGTACTAAAAAATCTACATCATCATCAATTCAAAATGTTCTGTACCTAAAACATCTACATCATCATCCACTATTACTATTTCTTTTACTAACCCTAAAAATATGCCCTAAGTTTACAATATAACAAGTACAGAACATTTTTTCAAATTCTACCAACTAAAAATTTCCATTACTAAAATTTCTAATCAAAAGACCTAACATTTCTATTCTATTCAAAACACCTAAAATAGGCTAAAAAATTACTACTGTGAGGAACACAAAAACCCTAGAAACTATCCTATATCAAAGTGTTATATATGACCAGAGGCTTATATCAACTAAAAACTATCAACTATGTCTAATTTTTTACTAATCAGTTAATCATATCAACTAAAAACTATCAACTATCATATCTCTCTCTCTCTAAATGTTGCGTATCAACTAGCCTACTAAATCAACTAAATCAAAATATTCTAAATCAACTAAATCAACTAGCCTACTAAATCAACTAAATGTTCTAAATGTAGCAGGGAGGAAGGGTTGTGGATGGAGGAGGGAGGAGGACGGAGGAGGAAGGCGGAGCGAGGAGGGGTCGGCTGGCGGCGAACAGAGGAGTGGAGGGAGGACGGATCTAGGAGGAGGGGGCGGGAAGGAGGGTGGCCCGTGAAGGATTACTGAGTCCAGGGAGGAGGAGGAGGTGACAGCGGCGCGGAGGGAGGAGGAATAGGCAACGACGGCCGGCAGGGGCAAGGGCGGGCGCGGGGTGATTGAGGGGGAGATCCAGTGATTGTGAGTGTTAGTGTGAGTGGAGAGAGGAGAGTGAGGGGCAGCCGTTTGGTGAAGATAGAATGGCTTAGCAGTAGCGCGCTGTAGAGAAACGCGCTACTGCTGAACGACCTAATAGTAGCACATTTCGGCCAAAAAGCGCTACTGCTATGTGTAAACATGTAAAAATATACATCAAAAATACATTGATCATCAATCATATTTTTGTGTACAATCTAAATTGTCAATATGAGTCCTCACCGGTTCCTCACTGGTTTAGAAACCGGAGAAGACTCATATTGCGGCCACAAATTCTACATATAGAGTTCAATGAA
>NW_021285603.1:0-23692 GCF_002162155.2 Triticum dicoccoides
GTCCGAAATCAACCCTATCTCTTGTTTCCCCACACATACGGACTCTAAAAATAGCCTATACTTATGTATTTCGAAATTACATGGGCCTGGCCCAATAATAAGGTGACGCAGCACCTAAAATAGCCTCGGGACGAAATTTATGAATTGGCATCTTGTATATTTCGTCCAAGGCTTCATGCACCCATTATGGTGGCTTCAAAGTCCTGAAATCATCACTTGTAACTCCGTTCTTGTTCCCCTTGCGCATGCCATCATCTCCATGCTTGTTCTTGCTCCAATGTTCATCCTTCTCCAAGCTAGGCCCTTCATTTGTAAGCAAAACAAATGTATCCAATTTAGGCAGCATCATATTCTCATGAACATTAGAATCATTACCAAGAAACGAAAGTACCTGGTAATTTAGTTGGCGTGCACGAGCTCTAGTAATTGGTCCAATATGTATAGCAGCAGGGGCTGTGGGTGTAACAATTGTATTGATGTCCTCATCAGGTCTTATGGTGAGAGAAAGCTTCTCCACCATCTCCATGCTAGCCAAGTTGTTGCAGCTCCCTCCGTCTATTATGACGCGCACAGAACGTTCCTTCACAACTCCCTTGGTATGGAACAAATTGTGCCTCTGATTTTGCTCAGCTTGTGTGACCTTCACACTCAAAACACGTTGAGCAACTAAACATTCATACCTGTCAGCGTCTTCAGGAGCCATGTATTGCGTCTCATGATCAGAATCATCTCCACCATGTTCTTCACGTGTAATAAGAGCCAATGTCTCCTCATCATAATCACTAGCAGACTCATATCCACCATCCGCGGTAGCAATCATCACACGCGGAGATTTGCATTCTCTCGCATAATGACCTCCTCCCTTACAACGACGACAAATAATATCACTTGTGTGCCCTGTTGATGCCCTGGAAGAAGAAGAACTCTGTGCAGGCCCGGCAGGTGCGCTCTTGGCAGATAATGGTGGTTGTTCCTGTTTTCTTGTATCACGGCTGTAGGAGGCACCTGATTGAGGTGCTGGTGCAGTTGAAGTAGAAGATGCACGCGGCGTCCATGAGGAAGGTCGGCCTGCAGAAAAGTTAGTTCGCGCCAATGCTTGTCGATCCTGCACTTCACGTTCAGCTTTACAAGCAAGATGGAATAAACGAGTGATATTAGTATACTCCTCATAGTCTAGAATGGTCTGAATCTCTCTATTTAATCCACCTAGAAAACGTGCAAGCATATCTTCATTCTCCTCAACAATACCACATCGAATCATGCCAGTTTGTAATTCCTGATAATATTCTTCTACAGAATTTTTTCCTTGTCTTAAACGCTGCAATTTTTGAAGCAATTCACGTTGATAATATGGTGGAACCCAACGCGTACGCATAGCGGTTTTCAAAGCAGCCCAAGTAGTTGGAATAGGATATAATCTACAATGTTCAGACCACCAGACACATGCAAAACTAGTGAAAGCACAAACAGCAGCAGCAACCCGTCTCTCCTCGGGATATTGTAAACATGTAAAACGTTGTTCAGTTTCTAACTCCCAAGTAAGATATATATCAGGAACATATCTACCCTCAAATGGTGGAATATTCAATTTCAGTTTAGGAATATGGACATCATCTCGTACCTGAAGTGGTGGTGCAGGCCTACCATTACGAATATATACCTGAGGTCGACCTGGTGGTGGTGGTGCTGGTGGCTGCACGTAGTTCGGATTTTGATCAACCTCATCCTCATAATCTCCCACATAATCATCATCCTCCTGGGTACCAGCAGCAGCAGTAGCAGTGATAGAGGCAAAGGTGTCCCGTCTTTCGATGAGATGATGGATATCGCTTTGGTGGCAGTCGACTTTGATGATCCGACTACGAACGTGCGAGGACGTCGCGCCTTAGCAATCGCTAAACCAACTACGAGAGGTTATTGACCACGCCGGAGCATGATCAACCTGACCACGAGGGTCTGTTTCCTGCGAGCAAACGAAGAACAAGCAAGAAACTGAGATTGCAATCTGGATATTGCGAATATAAGATGAAAGCTTTATTGATCAAGGTGGGGTTCTGTGATGCCTTTGTCTGGTCGTTGAACACAAACGAAGTACGCGAAGTTGCAGCTATGGCGAACTTTTAATCTAAACAAAACCCCAAAGTCTAAACGATGCCCTAAGGGCTGTATATATGGAGGAAGAGGGGGGGAATTTCGTGGCCCTTGGTGGAGGGGTCCGAAATCAACCCTATCTCTTGTTTCCCCACACATACGGACTCTAAAAATAGCCTATGCTTATGTATTTCGAAATTACATGGGCCTGGCCCAATAATAAGGTGACGCTGCACCTATAATAACCTCGGGACGAAATTTATGAAGTGGCATCTTGTATATTTCGTCCAAGGCTTCATGCGCCCATTATGGTGGCTTCAAAGTCCTGAAATCATCACTTGTAACTCCGTTCTTGTTCCCCTTGCGCATGTCATCATCTCCATGCTTGTTCTTGCTCCAATGTTCATCCTTCTCCAAGCTAGGCCCTTTATTTGTAAGCAAAACAAATATATCCAATTTAGGCAGCATCATATTCTCATGAACATTAGAATCATTACCAAGAAACGAAAGTACCTGGTAATTTAGTTGGCGTGCGCGAGCTCTAGTAATTGGTCCAGTATGTATAGCAGCAGGACCTGTGGGTGTAACAATTGTATTGATGTCCTCATCATCCTCCCCTTCTTGAAATGAAGTCGTCCTCGACGGAAGTTCATCTTCCTCACCCAAATAAGGCTTCAAATCTGCAATGTTAAAAGTGGGACTAACCCCAAAATCTGCAGGCAGCTCAAGTTTATATGCATTATCATTTATTTTCTCTAACACCTTAAAGGGACCATCAGCCCATGGCATGAGCTTTGATTTGCGCAAATCAGGAAATCTATCCTTACGCAAATGTAACCAAACAAGATCTCCAGGTGCAAACACAACATGTTTTCTACCCTTATCTCCAGCAAGTTTATATTTGGCATTCATACGCTCAATGTTTTCCTTAGTTAACTCATGCATTTTTAAAATCAATTCAGCACATTGTTTAGCATCAAAATTAACCTTCTCCGAAGATGGAAGAGGCAACAAATCAATAGGTGCACGAGGTAGGAAACCATACACAACTTCAAAAGGCCACATCTTAGTAGTAGAATGCAATGAACGATTATAAGCAAATTCAATATGAGGCAAGCATTCCTCCCACATTTTCTTATTACTCTTCAAAACAGCCCTAAGCATAGTAGACAATGTTCTATTGACTACTTCAGTTTGGCCATCAGTTTGGGGGTGACAAGTAGTACTAAAAAGCAGTTTAGTCCCCAACTTAGCCCATAAACATCTCCAAAAGTGGCTAAGAAATTTAGTATCACGATCTGAAACAATAGTATATGGCACACTATGCAAGCGAATAATTTCACGAAAGAACAAATCAACAACATTAACAGCATCATCGCTTTTATGACATGGTATAAAGTGTGCCATTTTCGAGAATCTATCCACGACAACAAATATGCTATCCCTCCCCTTCTTTGTTCGAGGTAAACCTAAAACAAAGTCCATAGATATATCCTCCCAAGGAACAATAGGTACAGGCAAAGGCATATATAAACCATGAGGATTGAGTCGTGACTTAGCTTTTTGACATGTAGTGCAGCGAGCAATAAAATGCTCAACATCCCGTCTCATCTTTGGCCAAAAGAAATGATAGAGGCGGGGTGTCCCGATCTTTCGATGAGATGATAACTATCGATTTGGTGGAGACGACTTTGACGATCCGACTACAAACGTGCAACGACGTTGTGCCTTAGCAATCGCTAAACCAACTCCGAGAGGTTATTGACCACGCCGGAGCACGATCAACCTGACCACGAAGGTCTATTCCTGCAAGCAATCGAAGAACAAGCAAGAATATGATAAAAGCAATCTGAATATCGCGAATATGTATGAAGTATTGATAATGGTGGGGATCCGTAAGCGGTCTTGGTCTGGTCGTTGGACACAAACGAAGTACACGAAGTTGCAATGGCTAACTTTTAACTAAACAAATCCCAAAGTCTAAACGATGCCCTAAGGGCTGTATATATGGAGGAAGAGGGGGGAATTTCGTGGCCCTTGTTGGAGGGGTCCGAAATCAACCCTATCTCTTGTTTCCCCACACATACGGACTCTAAAAATAGCATATACTTATGTATTTCGAAATTACATGGGCCTGGCCCAATAATAAGGTGACGCAGCACCTAAAATAGCCTCGGGACGAAATTTATGAAGTGGCATCTTGTATATTTCGTCCAAGGCTTCATGCACCCATTATGGTGGCTTCAAAGTCCTGAAATCATCACTTGTAACTCCGTTCTTGTTCCCCTTGTGATAGAGGCAAAGGTGTCCCGTCTTACGATGAGATGATGGATATCGCTTTGGTGGAAGTCGACTTTGACGATCCGACTACGAACGTGCGAGGACGTCGCGCCTTAGCAATCGCTAAACCAACTCCGAGAGGTTATTGACCATGCCGGAGCACGATCAACCTGACCACGAGGGTCTGTTTCCTGCGAGCAAACGAAGAACAAGCAAGAAACTGAGATTGCAATCTAGATATTGCGAATATAAGATGAAAGCTTTATTGATCAAGGTGGGGTTCTGTGACGCCTTTGTCTGGTCGTTGAACACAAACGAAGTACGCGAAGTTGCAGCTATGGCGAACTTTTAATCTAAACAAAACCCAAAGTCTAAACGATGCCCTAAGGGCTGTATATATGGAGGAAGAGGGGGGAATTTCGTGGCCCTTGGTGGAGGGGTCCGAAATCAACCCTATCTCTTGTTTCCCCACACATACGGACTCTAAAAATAGCCTATACTTATGTATTTCGAAATTACATGGGCCTGGCCCAATAATAAGGTGACGCAGCACCTAAAATAGCCTCGGGACGAAATTTATGAAGTGGCATCTTGTATATTTCGTCCAAGGCTTCATGCACCCATTATGGTGGCTTCAAAGTCCTGAAATCATCACTTGTAACTCCGTTCTTGTTCCCCTTGCGCATGCCATCATCTCCATGCTTGTTCTTGCTCCAGTGTTCATCCTTCTCCAAGCTAGGCCCTACATTTGTAAGCAAAACAAATGTATCCAATTTAGGCAGCATCATATTCTCATGAACATTAGAATCATTACCAAGAAACGAAAGTACCTGGTAATTTAGTTGGCGTGCACGAGCTCTAGTAATTGGTCCAGTATGTATAGCAGCAGGGGCTGTGGGTGTAACAATTGTATTGATGTCCTCATCATCCTCCCCTTCTTGAAATGAAGTCGTCCTCGACGGAAGTTCATCTTCCTCACCCAAATAAGGCTTCAAATCTGCAATGTTAAAAGTGGGACTAACCCCAAAATCTGCAGGCAGCTCAAGTTTATATGCATTATCATTTATTTTCTCTAACACCTTAAAGGGACCATCAGCACGTGGCATTAACTTTGATTTGCCCAAATCAGGAAATCTATCCTTACGCAAATGTAACCAAACAAGATCTCCAGGTGCAAACACAACATGTTTTCTACCCTTATCTCCAGCTAGTTTATATTTAGCATTCATACGCTCAATGTTTTCCTTAGTTAACTCATGCATTTTTAAAATCAATTCAGCACGTTGTTTAGCATCAAAATTAACCTTCTCCGAAGATGGAAGAGGCAACAAATCAATAGGTGCACGAGGTAGGAAACCATACACAACTTCAAAAGGGCACATCTTAGTAGTAGAATGCAATGAACGATTATAAGCAAATTCAATATGAGGCAAGCATTCCTCCCACATTTTCTTATTATTCTTCAAAACAGCCCTAAGCATAGTAGACAATGTTCTATTGACTACTTCAGTTTGTCCATCAATTTGGGGGTGACAAGTAGTACTAAAAAGCAGTTTAGTCCCCAACTTAGCCCATAAACATCTCCAAAAGTGGCTAAGAAATTTAGTATCACGATCTGAAACAATAGTATTTGGCACACCATGCAAGCGAATAATTTCACGAAAGAACAAATCAGCAACATTAACAGCATCATCGCTTTTATGACATGGTATAAAGTGTGCCATTTTCGAGAATCTATCCACGACAACAAATATGCTATCCCTCCCCTTCTTTGTTCGAGGTAAACCTAAAACAAAGTCCATAGATATATCCTCCCAAGGAACACTAGGTACAGGCAAAGGCATATATAAACCATGAGGATTGTGATAGAGGCTGAGGTGTCCCGTCTTTCGATGAGATGGTGGATTTCGCTTTGGTGGAAGTCGACTTTGACGATCCGACTACGAACGTGCGAGGACGTCGCGCCTTAGCAATCGCTAAACCAACTCCGAGAGGTTATTGACCACGCCGGAGCACGATCAACCTGACCACGAGGGTCTGTTTCCTGCGAGCAAACGAAGAACAAGCAAGAAACTAAGATTGCAATCTGGATATTGCGAATATAAGATGAAAGCTTTATTGATCAAGGTGGGGTTCTGTGACGCCTTTGTCTGGTCGTTGAACACAAACGAAGTACGCGAAGTTGCAGCTATGGCGAACTTTTAATCTAAACAAAATCCAAAGTCTAAACGATGCCCTAAGGGCTGTATATATGGAGGAAGAGGGGGGGAATTTCGTGGCCCTTGGTGGAGGGGTCCGAAATCAACCCTATCTCTTGTTTCCCCACACATACGGACTCTAAAAATAGCCTATACTTATGTATTTCGAAATTACATGGGCCTGGCCCAATAATAAGGTGACGCAGCACCTAAAATAGCCTCGGGACGAAATTTATGAATTGGCATCTTGTATATTTCGTCCAAGGCTTCATGCACCCATTATGGTGGCTTCAAAGTCCTGAAATCATCACTTGTAACTCCGTTCTTGTTCCCCTTGCGCATGCCATCATCTCCATGCTTGTTCTTGCTCCAATGTTCATCCTTCTCCAAGCTAGGCCCTTCATTTGTAAGCAAAACAAATGTATCCAATTTAGGCAGCATCATATTCTCATGAACATTAAAATCATTACCAAGAAATGAAAGTACCTGGTAATTTAGTTGGCGTGCACGAGCTCTAGTAATTGGTCCAGTATGTATAGCAGCAGGGGCTGTGGGTGTAACAATTGTATTGATGTCCTCATCATCCTCCCCTTCTTGAAATGAAGTCGTCCTCGACGGAAGTTCATCTTCCTCACCCAAATAAGGCTTCAAATCTGCAATGTTAAAAGTGGGACTAACCCCAAAATCTGCAGGCAGCTCAAGTTTATATGCATTATCATTTATTTTCTCTAACACCTTAAAGGGACCATCAGCACGTGGCATTAACTTTGATTTGCGCAAATCAGGAAATCTATCCTTACGCAAATGTAACCAAACAAGATCTCCAGGTGCAAACACAACATGTTTTCTACCCTTATCTCCAGCAAGTTTATATTTAGCATTCATGCGCTCAATGTTTTCCTTAGTTAACTCATGCATTTTTAAAATCATTTCAGCACGTTGTTTAGCATCAAAATTAACCTTCTCCGAAGATGGAAGAGGCAACAAATCAATAGGTGCACGAGGTAGGAAACCATACACAACTTCAAAAGGGCACATCTTAGTAGTAGAATGCAATGAACGATTATAAGCAAATTCAATATGAGGCAAGCATTCCTCCCACATTTTCTTATTATTCTTCAAAACAGCCCTAAGCATAGTAGACAACGTTCTATTGACTACTTCAGTTTGTCCATCAGTTTGGGGGTGACAAGTAGTACTAAAAAGCAGTTTAGTCCCCAACTTAGCCCATAAACATCTCCAAAAGTGGCTAAGAAATTTAGTATCACGATCTGAAACAATAGTATTTGGCACACCATGCAAGCGAATAATTTCACGAAAGAACAAATCAGCAACATTAACAGCATCATCGCTTTTATGACATGGTATAAAGTGTGCCATTTCGAGAATCTATCCACGACAACAAATATGCTATCCCTCCCCTTCTTTGTTCGAGGTAAACCTAAAACAAAGTCCATAGATATATCCTCCCAAGGAACACTAGGTACAGGCAAAGGCATATATAAACCATGAGGATTGAGTCGTGACTTAGCTTTTTGACATGTAGTGCATCGGCAATAAAACGCTCAACATCCCGTCTCATCTTTGGCCAAAAGAAATGTGTAGCAAGTACGTCCTCCGTCTTCTTCATGCCAAAGTGTCCCATTAATCCTCCTCCATGCGCCTCCTGCAACAACAAAAGACGAACGGAGCTAGCTGGAATGCATAGCTTGTTAGCACGAAACACAAATCCATCGTTAACAACAAACTTGTTCCACATTCTTCCTTCTTTACAATTCTGCATTACATCTTTAAAATCAGCATCATGCACATATTGATCTTTGATGGTCTCCAAACCAAATATTTTGAAGTCAAGTTGTGAAAGCATAGTATAGCGACGAGACAATGCATCAGCAATAACATTTTCTTTTCCCTTCTTGTGTTTAATGACATAAGGGAAAGTCTCAATGAATTCAACCCATTTAGCATGTCTACGATTCAGTTTAGCTTGACTTTTAATATGTTTCAAAGATTCATGATCAGAATGTATAACAAATTCTTTGGGCCATAAATAATGTTGCCATGTTTCTAAAGTCCGAACAAGAGCATATAATTCTTTATCATAAGTAGAATAATTTAGACTAGGCCCACTCAATTTTTCAAAAAAGTATGCAACAGGTTTGCCATCTTGTAATAACACACCTCCTAATCCAATTCCACTAGCATCACATTCAAGCTCAAAAGTCTTATTAAAATCAGGAAGTTGGAGTAAAGGAGCATGTGTCAACTTATCTTTCAATACCGTGAAGGCTTCTTCCTGTGCGGTACCCCAAAGAAAAGGCACATCTTTCTTTGTAAGCTCATTGAGAGGTGCAGCAATGGTGCTGAAATCTCTCACAAAACGCCTATAGAATCCAGCGAGGCCAAGAAAACTCCTCACTTGTGTGACCGTTTTGGGCTGCGGCCAACTCTCAATAGCTTCAATCTTGGCTTTATCAACTTCAATTCCCTGTGGAGTAACAACATAGCCAAGAAAAGATACTCGGTCGGTGCAAAAGGTGCACTTCCCAAGGTTACCAAACAAACGTGCATCACGTAGAGCAATAAAAACAGCACGTAAATGTTCCAAATGTTCTTCCAAAGATCTGCTATAAATCAATATGTCATCAAAGTAAACTACCACAAATCGTAAAATGAAAGCACGTAAAACTTCGTTCATTAATCTCATGAAAGTACTAGGTGCATTAGTTAACCCAAAAGGCATGACTAACCACTCATATAATCCAAACTTAGTTTTGAATGCTGTTTTCCATTCATCTCCCAATTTCATACGAATTTGATGGTATCCACTACGCAAATCAACTTTGGAGAATATTGTAGAGCCACTCAATTCATCAAGCATATCATCTAGCCTATGAATAGGATGACGATAACGAATAGTAATATTATTAATGCCTCTACAATCAACACACATACGTGATGTACCATCCTTTTTCGGCACTAGAATAATAGGAACAGCACAAGGACTAAGGGATTCGCGTATATAACCTTTGTCGAGAAGCTCTTGTACTTGACGCATAATCTCCTTCGTCTCCTCTGGATTGGTACGGTATGGTGCACGGTTTGGCAGTGAAGCACCGGGAATTCAGTCAATCTGATGCTCAATCCCTTGAATAGGCGGTAATCCCGGTGGCACGTCTTGTGGAAAGACGTCAGCGAACTCCTGCAAAATGTTAGTGACAGCAGGAGGCAAAGAGGAAGGCACGTCCTCGAATGAAAATAATGCCTCTTTGCACACAAAAGCATAGCAAACAGATTTGCTGAAATCTAGCTCATCAATATTAGATTTGGTGGCAAATAAACATGCACTTTTCAATTTAATTTCAGAAGCAACACTAGATGGTTTATTATTAGGCTTCATTTGCTGCTCAAATTCTTTTGCCACAATCTGATTTTCACTCTTATTCGTCTCCTGTTTTGCTTTATTAGCTCTATTAATATCATCTTTCAAAATGGAATCAGGAGTCATAGGAAGCAAAGTAATATTTTTATCCTTATGAACAAGAGTATAGTGATTGTTTCTACCATGGTGTACAGAATTTTTATCAAATTGCCATGGTCTACCAAGTAATAAGGAACATGCTTGCATAGGTACCACATCACAATCAACATAATCAGCATATGTAGAGATACTAAAATGCAGACGAACAGTACGTGTTACCTTAACCTTGCCGCTGTTGTTGAACCATTGGATGTAGTAAGGATGTGGATGTGGTCTTGTGGTGAGAGAAAGCTTCTCCACCATCTCCATGCTAGCCAAGTTGTTGCAGCTCCCTCCATCTATGATGACGCGCACAGAACGTTCTTTCACAACTCCCTTGGTATGGAACAAATTGTGCCTCTGATTTTGCTCAGCTTGTGTGACCTGCACACTCAAAACACGTTGAGCAACTAAACATTCATACCTGTCAGCGTCTTCAGGAGCCATGTATTGCGTCTCATGATCAGAATCATCTCCACCATGTTCTTCACGTGTAATAAGAGCCAGAGTCTCCTCATCATAGTCACTAGCGGACTCATATCCACCATCCGCGGTAGCAATCATCACACGCGGAGATTTGCATTCTCTCGCATAATGACCTCCTCCCTTACAACGACGACAAATAATATCACTTGTGTGCCCTGTTGATGCCATGGAAGAAGAAGAACTCCGTGCAGGCCCAGCAGGTGCGCTCTTGGCAGATAATGGTGGTTGTGCCTGTTTTCTTGTATCACGACTGGAGGAGGCACGTGATTGAGGTGCTGGTGCAGTTGAAGTAGAAGATGCACGCGGTGTCCATGATGAAGGTCGGCCTGCAGAAAAGTTAGTTCACGCCAATACTTGTCGATCCTGCACTTCACGTTCAGCTTTAAAAGCAAGATGGAATAAACGAGTGATATTAGTATACTCCTTATAGTCTAGAATGGTCTGAATCTCTCTATTTAATCCACCCAGAAAACATGCAAGCATAGCTTCATTCTCCTCAACAATACCACATCTAATCATGCCAGTTTGTAATTCCTGATAATATTCTTCTACAGAATTTTTCCCTTGTCTTAAACGCTGCAATTTTTGAAGCAATTCACGTTGATAATATGGTGGAACCCAACGCGTACGCATAGCAGTTTTCAAAGCAGCCCAAGTAGTTGGAATAGGATATAATCTACAATGTTCAGACCACCATACACATGCAAAACTAGTGAAAGCACAAACATCAGCAGCAACTCGTCTCTCCTGAGGATATTGTAAACATGTAAATCGTTGTTCAGTTTCTAACTCCCAAGTAAGATATATATCAGGAACATATCTACCCTCAAATGGTGGAATATTCAATTTCAGTTTAGGAGTATGGACATCATCTTGTACCTGAGGTGGTGGTGCAGGCCTACCATTACGAATATATACCTGAGGTCGACCTGCTGGTGGTGGTGCAGGTGGCTGCACGTAGTGCTGATTTTGATCGACCTCATCCTCATAATCGCCCGCATACTCATCATCCTCCTGGGTACCAACAGCAGCAGTAGCAGGAGCCAAAGAAGCACCAACAGCAGTAGCAGCGGCACCAGAATTTTGTCCTGGCTCAATAGGAACACGCTGTGCTCGTCCATCCTGATTTGGAAGGGGGCGTAGTTGTTGTTGTTGCAGAGGTGCGACAGGTGCAGCCGGTGGTGGAAGACGCGCAAGCAGTTCATTAAATCTGTTATCGAGCTTTGTTTCGAACGTCTTCTCAAGGCCAGTGATCTTCTCCATGGCCTCTTCAAAATTGTTCAGCACATCTTGTACCTGTTCAGTCATCATTTGCTGAAACTTATCATGAAGCTCCTTGTTCGATAAGTTCTCCCAGTCAATCTCGTCGGCTTGTGATCCTGGCATGGTTAGCAGCAATAGAAACACACAAGAATATGATCCTACAGACTACGAACAAGTGGTGGTGGTGGATGTCACAAATCCGTCAAGCAAATCTCAAATTCTTACCAGTTCTTACCCAGCAACAGGCGGTGATCGGCAACCATTGTAGTCAAAACTCTCAAAGCTTGGATAGAGCGATTACCAGGGAGAATCAAACGCACGACGTAGATGTATGTGGAGCTGGGAAGGCTTATAATATGGTAGCAAAAAGGGGTAAGCAATAATCAATTCAGAGATGCAAATTTGAATAAACGCTCAAAGACGGTACTGTGCTGGTCATAGGCTAGACTGTGCTAGAGACGCGAGCCTAGAACACCAACAAGATCACGGCGCGGCACGTAAACAAGGGAAAAGCACACTCTGAACTTTTTTTTTCGCTCTTTTTTTTGCGCTGTTTTTTTTTGCGAAAAATCACTATAATGGCGAGTGTCTCAAAACTCTTCCTAGGTCAAACTGACAGGATGGGCACGAAATTTTTTTTTCGACCAATTTTTTTTTTCGACTGCCCGGACCCAAAAACTGGAAACGGGTCAAAAAAAACTTCCTATAATGGCACCTGTCCCAAAACACCCAGAAACACCTAAAAATAGGATAGCCAGAAATTTTTTCGAAAAATGCGTTTTCGAAAAATTTTGGGCCTAAACGGAGCGTGGTTTCCCGACTCTTTTTTTTTTCCGAAACCTACTCCGGCAAGGAAACACGAATCGGAAACTAGATGGATCTCGAAAACAAACCTAATAAGCAAGGAACTCGGATTGGTGGTGGATATATGGTGGTGGTATATGGCAGCGGTGGTGGTAGCGGTGGTAGTATATGGATATGGATCGGTGGTGGTATATGGACACGGATTGGTGGTGGTATATGGATACTGATTCGGAACGGTGGTGGTAGATGGCAGGGGCGATGATGATGGTGCGGCGGCGGCGTGACAACTTATGACCAGAACTCGAAACTCTAAAAGACTAGACTCTAAGACCAGCAACTAGACCGACGATGCAACCGCAAATTCAACAAAGCAAAACCCTAAAAAGATTATGCAAAGGCTCAGATTGGTTCGGATATGATGACCTAACCCTAATTTTTTTGTGTGGCTTTTTCGTGGACTGTAGGTATGAAGAGCAGACTCGATCTAAACTACGAAAAACTGTAATATCTCACCGAGCAACCTGGAAATCTGATACCACTTGATAGAGGCAAAGGTGTCCCGTCTTTCGATGAGATGATGGATATCGCTTTGGTGGCAGTCGACTTTGACGATCCGACTACGAACGTGCGAGGACGTCGCGCCTTAGCAATCGCTAAACCAACTCCGAGAGGTTATTGACCACGCCGGAGCACGATCAACCTGACCATGAGGGTCTGTTTCCTGCGAGCAAATGAAGAACAAGCAAGAAACTAAGATTGCAATCTGGATATTGCGAATATAAGATGAAAGCTTTATTGATCAAGGTGGGGTTCTGTGACGCCTTTGTCTGGTCGTTGAACACAAACGAAGTACGCGAAGTTGCAGCTATGGTGAACTTTTAATCTAAACAAAACCCCAAAGTCTAAACGATGCCCTAAGGGCTGTATATATGGAGGAAGAGGGGGGGAATTTCGTGGCCCTTGGTGGAGGGGTCCGAAATCAACCCTCTCTCTTGTTTCCCCACACATACGGACTCTAAAAATAGCCTATACTTATGTATTTCGAAATTACATGGGCCTGGCCCAATAATAAGGTGACGCAGCACCTATAATAACCTCGGGACGAAATTTATGAAGTGGCATCTTGTATATTTCGTCCAAGGCTTCATGCGCTCATTATGGTGGCTTCAAAGTCCTGAAATCATCACTTGTAACTCCGTTCTTGTTCCCCTTGCGCATGCCATCATCTCCATGCTTGTTCTTGCTCCAATGTTCATCCTTCTCCAAGCTAGGCCCTTTATTTGTAAGCAAAACAAATGTATCCAATTTAGGCAGCATCATATTCTCATGAACATTAGAATCATTACCAAGAAACGAAAGTACCTGGTAATTTAGTTGGCGTGCGCGAGCTCTAGTAATTGGTCCAGTATGTATAGCAGCAGGGCCTGTGGGTGTAACAATTGTATTGATGTCCTCATCAAGCAGGAGCCAAAGAAGCACCAACAGCAGTAGCAGCGGCACCAGAATTTTGTCCTGGCTCAATAGGAACACGCTGTGCTCGTCCATACTGATTCAGAAGGGGGCGTAGTTGTTGTTGTTGCAGAGGTGCGACAGGTGCAGCCGGTGGTGGAAGACGCGCAAGCAGTTCATTAAATCTGTTATCGAGCTTTGTTTCAAACGTCTTCTCAAGGCCAGTAATCTTCTCCGTGGCCTCTTCAAAATTGTTTAGCACATCTTGCACCTGTTCAGTCATCATTTGCTGAAACTTATCATGAAGCTCCTTGTTCGATAAGTTCTCCCAGTCAATCTCGTCGGCTTGTGATCCTGGCATGGTTAGCAGCAATAGAAACACACAAGAATATGATCCTACAGACTACTAAGAAGTTGTGGTGGTGTATCATAAACCCGTCAAGCAAACCTCAAATTCTTACCAGTTCTTACCCAGCAGCAGGTGGTGATCGGCAACCGTTGTAGTCAAAACTTCTCAAAGCTTGGATAGAGCAATTACCAGGGAAAGTCAAACGCACGACGTAGATGTATGTGGAGATGGGAAGGCTTATAATATGGTAGCAAAAAGGGTCAGCAATAATCAATTCAGAGATGCAAAGTTGAATAAATGCTCAACGACGGTACTGTGCTGGTCCTAGGCTAGACCGTGCTAGAGACGCGAGCCTAAAACACTAACAAAATCACGGCGCTGCACGTAAACAAGGGAAAAGCACACTCTTGATTTTTTTTTCGCTCTTTTTTTTTGCGCTGCTTTTTTTTTGCGCTGCTCTTTTTTTTTGCGAAAAATCACTATAATGGCGAGTGTCTCAAAACTCTTCCCAGGTCAAACTGACAGGATGGGCACGAAATTTTTGTGACCAAATTTTTTGTTTTGACTGCCCGGACCCAAAAACTGGAAACGGGTCAAAAAAACTTTCTATAACGGCGACTGTCTCAATACGCTTAGAAACACCTAAAAATAGGATAGCCAGAAATTTTTTTGTCAAGTGCGTTTTCCAAAATTTTGGGCCTAAACGGAGGGTGGTTTCCAAATTATTATTTTTGGAAACCAACCTCTTCTACGGACGGCAAAAGATTGCTGGAATCCGAAACCTACTCAGACAAGGAAACACGAATCGGAAATTAGATGGATCCCGAAAACAAACCTAATATGCAAGGAACTCGGATTGGTGGTGGATATATGGTGGTGGTATATGGCAGCGGTGGTGGTAGCGGTGGTAGTATATGGATATGGATCGGTGGTGGTATATGGACACGGATTGGTGGTGGTATATGGATAAGGATTCGGAGCGGTGGCGATAAGCGGTGGTGGTAGATGGTGATGAGGACATCAATACAATTGTTACACCCACAGCCCCTGCTGCTATACATACTGGACCAATTACTAGAGCTCGTGCACGCCAACTAAATTACCAGGTACTTTCGTTTCTTGGTAATGATTCTAATGTTCATGAGAATATGATGCTGCCTAAATTGGATACATTTGTTTTGCTTACAAATGAAGGGCCTAGCTTGGAGAAGGATGAACATTGGAGCAAGAACAAGCATGGAGATGATGGCATGCGCAAGGGGAACAAGAACGGAGTTACAAGTGATGATTTCAGGACTTTGAAGCCACCATAATGGGTGCATGAAGCCTTGGACGAAATATACAAGATGCCACTTCATAAATTTCTTCCCGAGGCTATTTTAGGTGCTGCGTCACCTTATTATTGGGCCAGGCCCATGTAATTTCGAAATACATAAGTATAGGCTATTTTTAGAGTCCGTATGTGTGGTGAAACAAGAGATAGGGTTGATTTCGGACCCCTCCACCAAGGGCCACGAAATTCCCCCCTCTTCCTCCATATATACAGCCCTTAGGGCATCGTTTAGACTTTGGGTTTTGTTTAGATTAAAAGTTCGCCATAGCTGCAACTTCGCGTACTTCGTTTGTGTTCAACGACCAGACAAAGGCGTCACAGAACCCCACCTTGATCAATAAAGCTTTCATCTTATATTCGCAATATCCAGATTGCAATCTTAGTTTCTTGCTTGTTCTTCGTTTGCTCGCAGGAAACAGACCCTCGTGGTCAGGTTGATCGTGCTCCGGCGTGGTCAATAACCTCTCGGAGTTGGTTTAGCGATTGCTAAGGCGCGACGTCCTCGCACGTTCGTAGTCGGATCGTCAAAGTCGACTTCCACCAAAGCGAAATCCACCATCTCATCGAAAGACGGGACACCTCCGCCTCTATCAGACGGGACACCTCCGCCTCTATCATACTTGGGAGTTAGAAACTGAACAACGATTTACATGTTTACAATATCCTAAGGAGAGACGAGTTGCTGCTGCTGTTTGTGCTTTCACTAGTTTTGCATGTGTATGGTGGTCTGAACATTGTAGATTATATCCTATTCCAACTACTTGGGCTGCTTTGAAAACTGCTATGCGTACGCGTTGGGTTCCACCATATTATCAACGTGAATTGCTTCAAAAATTGCAGCGTTTAAGACAAGGAAAAAATTCTGTAGAAGAATATTATCAGGAATTACAAACTGGCATGATTAGATGTGGTATTGTTGAGGAGAATGAAGCTATGCTTGCACGTTTTCTGGGTGGATTAAATAGAGAGATTCAGACCATTCTAGACTATAAGGAGTATACTAATATCACTCGTTTATTCCATCTTGCTTGTAAAGCTGAACGTGAAGTGCAGGATCGACAAGCATTGGGGCGAACTAACTTTTCTGCAGGCCGATCTTCATCATGGACATCACGTGCATCTTCTACTTCAACTGCACCAGCACCTCCATCCGGTGCCACCTCCAGCCGTGATATAAGAAAACAGGCACAACCACCATTATCTGCCAAGAGCGCACCTGCGGGGCCTGCATAGCGTTCTTCTTCTTCCATGGCATCAACAGGGCACACAAGTGATATTATTTGTCGTCGTTGTAAGGGAGGAGGTCATTATGCGAGGGAATGCAAATCTCCGCGTGTCATGATTGCTACTGCGGATGGTGGATATGAGTCCGCTAGTGACTATGATGAGGAGACATTGGCTCTTATTACACGTGAAGAACATGGTGGAGATGATTCTGATCATGAGACGCAATACATGGCTCCTGAAGACGCTGACAGGTATGAATGTTTAGTTGCTCAACGTGTTATGAGTGTGCAGGTTACACAAGCTGAGCAAAATCAGAGGCACAATTTGTTCCATACCAAGGGAGTTGTGAAGGAACGTTCTGTGCGCGTCATAATAGACGGAGGGAGCTGCAACAACTTGGCTAGCATGGAGATGGTGGAGAAGCTTTCTCTCACCACAAGACCACATCCACATCCTTACTACATCCAATGGTTCAACAACAGCGGCAAGGTTAAGGTAACACGTACTGTTCGTGTGCATTTTAGTATCTCTACATATGCTGATTATGTTGATTGTGATGTGGTACCTATGCAAGCATGTTCCTTATTACTTGGTAGACCATGGCAATTTGATAAAAATTCTGTACACCATGGTAGAAACAATCACTATACTCTTGTTGATGAGGACATCAATACAATTGTTACACCCACAGCCCCTGCTGCTATACATACTGGACCAATTACTAGAGCTCGTGCACGCCAACTAAATTACCAGGTACTTTCGTTTCTTGGTAATGATTCTAATGTTCATGAGAATATGATGCTGCCTAAATTGGATACATTTGTTTTGCTTACAAATGAAGGGCCTAGCTTGGAGAATGATGAACATTGGAGCAAGAACAAGCATGGAGATGATGGCATGCGCAAGGGGAACAAGAACGGAGTTACAAGTGATGATTTCAGGACTTTGAAGCCACCATAATGGGTGCATGAAGCCTTGGACGAAATATACAAGATGCCACTTCCTAAATTTCGTCCCGAGGCTATTTTAGGTGCTGCGTCACCTTATTATTGGGCCAGGCCCATGTAATTTCGAAATACATAAGTATAGGCTATTTTTAGAGTCCGTATGTGTGGGGAAACAAGAGATAGGGTTGATTTCGGACCCCTCCACCAAGGGCCACGAAATTTCCCCCCTCTTCCTCCATATATACAGCCCTTAGGGCATCGTTTAGACTTTGGGTTTTGTTTAGATTAAAAGTTCGCCATAGCTGCAACTTCGCGTACTTCGTTTGTGTTCAACGACCAGACAAAGGCGTCACAGAACCCCACCTTGATCAATAAAGCTTTCATCTTATATTCGCAATATCCAGATTGCAATCTTAGTTTCTTGCTTGTTCTTCGTTTGCTCGCAGGAAACAGACCCTCGTGGTCAGGTTGATCGTGCTCCGGCGTGGTCAATAACCTCTCGGAGTTGGTTTAGCGATTGCTAAGGCGCGACGTCCTCACACGTTCGTAGTCGGATCGTCAAAGTCGACTTCCACCAAAGCGAAATCCACCATCTCATCGAAAGACGGGACACCTTTGCCTCTATCAAGGACCAGTACAGTACCGTCGTTGAGCGTTTATTCAACTTTGCATCTCTGAATTGATTATTGCTGACCCTTTTTGCTACCATATTATAAGCCTTCCCAGCTCCACATACATCTACGTCGTGCGTTTGACTCTCCCTGGTAATCGCTCTATCCAAGCTTTGAGAGTTTTTGACTACAACGGTTGCCGATCACCGCCTGCTGCTGGGTAAGAACTGGTAAGAATTTGAGATTTGCTTGACGGATTTGTGACACCCACCACCACCACTTGTTCGTAGTCTGTAGGATCATATTCTTGTGTGTTTCTATTGCTGCTAACCATGCCAGGATCACAAGCCGACGAGATTGACTGGGAGAATTTATCGAACAAGGAGCTTCATGATAAGTTTCAGCAAATGATGACTGAACAGGTGCAAGATGTGCTGAACAATTTTGAAGAGGCCATGGAGAAGATCACTGGCCTTGAGAAGACGTTCGAAACAAAGCTCGATAACAAGTTTAATGAATTGCTCGCGCATCTTCCACCACCACCACCCGCTGCACCTAACGCACCTCTCCAACAACAACAACAACGACTACCTCCACGTCGCGAAGCAGACCTCCACCGAGCAAGCCGTGTTCCTCTTGCGTTTGGCCAAACTGTTGGTGCTGCTGTTGATACTTCTGTGGCTCCTGCTGCTGATGCGGAGGAGGATGATTATGTGGGAGATTATGAGGATGAGGTTGATCAAAATCAACACTACGTGCAGCCACCTGTACCACCACCAGCAGGTCGACCTCAGGTATATATTCGTAATGGTAGGCCTGCACCACCACCTCAGGTACGAGATGATGTCCATATTCCTAAACTGAAATTGAATATTCCACCATTTGAGGGTAGATATGTTCCTGATATATATCTTACTTGGGAGTTAGAAACTGAACAACGATTTACATGTTTACAATATCCTGAGGAGAGACGAGTTGCTGCTGCTGTTTGTGCTTTCACTAGTTTTGCATGTGTATGGTGGTCTGAACATTGTAGATTATATCCTATTCCAACTACTTGGGCTGCTTTGAAAATTGCTATGCGTACGCGTTGGGTTCCACCATATTATCAACGTGAATTGCTTCAAAAATTGCAGCGTTTAAGACAAGGAAAAAATTCTGTCGAAGAATATTATCAGGAATTACAAACTGGCATGATCAGATGTGGTATTGTTGAGGAGAATGAAGCTATGCTTGCACGTTTTCTGGGTGGATTAAATAGAGAGATTCAGACCATTCTAGACTATAAGGAGTATACTAATATAACTCGTTTATTCCATCTTGCATGTAAAGCTGAACGTGAAGTGCAGGATCGACAAGCATTGGGGCGAACTAACTTTTCTGCAGGCCGATCTTCATCCGGTGCCACCTCCAGCCGTGATACAAGAAAACAGGCACAACCACCATTATCTGCCAAGAGCGCACCTGCGGGGCCTGCACAGCGTTCTTCTTCTTCCATGGCATCAACAGGGCACACAAGTGATATTATTTGTCGTCGTTGTAAGGGAGGAGGTCATTATGCGAGGGAATGCAAATCTCCGCGTGTGATGATTGCTACTGCGGATGGTGGATATGAGTCCGCTAGTGACTATGATGAGGAGACATTGGCTCTTATTACACGTGAAGAACATGGTGGAGATGATTCTGATCATGAGACGCAATACATGGCTCCTGAAGACGCTGACAGGTATGAATGTTTAGTTGCTCAACGTGTTATGAGTGTGCAGGTTACACAAGCTGAGCAAAATCAGAGGCACAATTTGTTCCATACCAAGGGAGTTGTGAAGGAACGTTCTGTGCGCGTCATAATAGACGGAGGGAGCTGCAACAACTTGGCTAGCATGGAGATGGTGGAGAAGCTTTCTCTCACCACAAGACCACATCCACATCCTTACTACATCCAATGGTTCAACAACAGCGGCAAGGTTAAGGTAACACGTACTGTTCGTGTGCATTTTAGTATCTCTACATATGCTGATTATGTTGATTGTGATGTGGTACCTATGCAAGCATGTTCCTTATTACTTGGTAGACCATGGCAATTTGATAAAAATTCTGTACACCATGGTAGAAACAATCACTATACTCTTGTTCATAAGGATAAAAATATTACTTTGCTTCCTATGACTCCTGATTCCATTTTGAAAGATGATATTAATAGAGCTAATAAAGCACAACAAGAGAAGAATAAGAGTGAAAATCAGATTGTGGCAAAAGAATTTGAGCAACAAATGAAGCCTAATAATAAACCATCTAGTGTTGCTTCTAAAATTAAATTGAAAAGTGCATGTTTATTTGCCACCAAATCTGATATTGATGAGCTAGATTTCAGCAAATCTGTTTGCTATGCTTTTGTGTGCAAAGAGGCATTATTTTCATTCGAGGACGTGCCTTCCTCTTTGCCTCCTGCTGTCACTAACATTTTGCAGGAGTTCGGTGACGTTTTTCCACAAGACGTGCCACCGGGATTACCGCCTATTCGAGGGATTGAGCATCAGATTGACTTAATTCCCGGTGCTTCACTGCCAAACCGTGCACCATACCGTACCAATCCAGAGGAGACGAAGGAGATTATGCGTCAAGTACAAGAGCTTCTCGACAAAGGTTATATACGCGAATCCCTTAGTCCTTGTGCTGTTCCTATTATTCTAGTGCCGAAAAAGGATGGTACATCACGTATGTGTGTTGATTGTAGAGGCATTAATAATATTACTATTCATTATCGTCATCCTATTCCTAGGCTAGATGATATGCTTGATGAATTGAGTGGCTCTACAATATTCTCCAAAGTTGATTTGCGTAGTGGCTACCATCAAATTCGTATGAAATTGGGAGATGAATGGAAAACAGCATTTAAAACTAAGTTTGGATTATATGAGTGGTTAGTCATGCCTTTTGGGTTAACTAATGCACCTAGTATGATAGAGGCAAAGGTGTCCCGTCTTTCGATGAGATGGTGGATTTCGCTTTGGTGGAAGTCGACTTTGACGATCCGACTACGAACGTGCGAGGACGTCGCGCCTTAGCAATCGCTAAACCAACTCCGAGAGGTTATTGACCACGCCGGAGCACGATCAACCTGACCACGAGGGTCTGTTTCCTGCGAGCAAACGAAGAACAAGCAAGAAACTAAGATTGCAATCTGGATATTGCGAATATAAGATGAAAGCTTTATTGATCAAGGTGGGGTTCTGTGACGCCTTTGTCTGGTCGTTGAACACAAACGAAGTACGCGAAGTTGCAGCTATGGCGAACTTTTAATCTAAACAAAACCCAAAGTCTAAACGATGCCCTAAGGGCTGTATATATGGAGGAAGAGGGGGGAATTTCGTGGCCCTTGGTGGAGGGGTCCGAAATCAACCCTATCTCTTGTTTCCCCACACATACGGACTCTAGAAATAGCCTATACTTATGTATTTCGAAATTACATGGGCCTGGCCCAATAATAAGGTGACGCAGCACCTAAAATAGCCTCGGGACGAAATTTATGAAGTGGCATCTTGTATATTTCGTCCAAGGCTTCATGCACCCATTATGGTGGCTTCAAAGTCCTGAAATCATCACTTGTAACTCCGTTCTTGTTTCCCTTGCGCATGCCATCATCTCCATGCTTGTTCTTGCTCCAATGTTCATCCTTCTCCAAGCTAGGCCCTTCATTTGTAAGCAAAACAAATGTATCCAATTTAGGCAGCATCATATTCTCATGAACATTAGAATCATTACAAAGAAACGAAAGTACCTGGTAATTTAGTTGGCGTGCACGAGCTCTAGTAATTGGTCCAGTATGTATAGCAGCAGGGCCTGTGGGTGTAACAATTGTATTGATGTCCTCATCACCTTTGCCTCTATCAAAGATAAGTTGACACATGCTCCTTTACTCCAACTTCCTGATTTTAATAAGAGTTTTGAGCTTGAATGTGATGCTAGTGGAATTGGATTAGGAGGTGTGTTATTACAAGATGGCAAACCTGTTGCATACTTTTCTGAAAAATTGAGTGGGCCTAGTCTGAATTATTCTACTTATGATAAAGAATTATATGCTCTTGTTCGGACTTTAGAAACATGGCAACATTATTTATGGCCCAAAGAATTTGTTATACATTCTGATCATGAATCTTTGAAACATATTAAAAGTCAAGCTAAACTGAATCGTAGACATGCTAAATGGGTTGAATTCATTGAGACTTTCCCTTATGTCATTAAACACAAGAAGGGAAAAGAAAATGTTATTGCTGATGCATTGTCTCGTCGCTATACTATGCTTTCACAACTTGACTTCAAAATATTTGGTTTGGAGACCATCAAAGATCAATCTGTGCATGATGCTGATTTTAAAGATGTAATGCAGAATTGTAAAGAAGGAAGAATGTGGAACAAGTTTGTCGTTAACGATGGATTTGTGTTTCGTGCTAACAAGCTATGCATTCCAGCTAGCTCCGTTCGTCTTTTGTTGTTGCAGGAGGCGCATGGAGGAGGATTAATGGGACACTTTGGCGTGAAGAAGACGGAGGACGTACTTGCTACACATTTCTTTTGGCCAAAGATGAGACGGGATGTTGAGCGTTTTATTGCTCGATGCACTATATGTCAAAAAGCTAAGTCACGACTCAATCCTCATGATTTATATATTCCTTTGCCTGTACCTAGTGTTCCTTGGGAGGATATATATATGGACTTTGTTTTAGGTTTACCTCGAACAAAGAAGGGGAGGGATAGCATATTTGTTGTCGTGGATAGATTCTCGAAAATGGCACACTTTATACCATGTCATAAAAGCGATGATGCTGTTAATGTTGCTGATTTGTTCTTTCGTGAAATTATTCGCTTGCATGGTGTGCCAAATACTATTGTTTCAGATCGTGATACTAAATTTCTTAGCCACTTTTGGAGATGTTTATGGGCTAAGTTGGGGACTAAACTGCTTTTTAGTACTACTTGTCACCCCCAAACTGATGGACAAACTGAAGTAGTCAATAGAACGTTGTCTACTATGCTTAGGGCTGTTTTGAAGAATAATAAGAAAATGTGGGAGGAATGCTTGCCTCATATTGAATTTGCTTATAATCGTTCATTGCATTCTACTACTAAGATGTGC
>NW_021285604.1:0-1674 GCF_002162155.2 Triticum dicoccoides
GATGAACCAGACCTGACACGACTCTAAGCATAGCAGGCATAGCAAGGTAGGAACAACACATACATATGGCTCAAGCAACTCCTACACATGCTAGTGGGTTTCATCTAGTTACTGTGGCAATGACAGGTCATGCAGAGGAAATGGGTTCAACTACCGTAGCACACAGCAGTTTGAATCGCGTTGTCTTAATGCAGTAAAAGAGAGCAGGAGCGAGAACATGGGATTGTATCGATATGATCAAATGGTTGGTTGCTTGCCTGATGGTTCGATGCACTGATACGGTTCTTCGTTAGGGTAATCACGGTATTCCTCGGAGGCAGAACCTGTCGCAAGGGACATCGATATACAACCATCACCAAACAATGTGCAACAATATGATGCATGCATGAAACATGGCAATATGAGTGTGTTGGGCTAATGCAACTAAGAACAGAGGGGTTTGAACAAATTTGTATCAAGGATTCAAATTTTAAGTTCAAATATGGTCTTTTAAAGTGCTTTTCCTTGTTCTGCTTAAAACATCAACTTAACTTGTTTGATCATGCATGAAAATAGTACAGATGGATAGATTGGATTTTTCTGATCATTTTTCATATATAATTTGTCCAATTTGGAGTTACAGAATAAAAGTTATGAATTTTTGAAGTTTAAATAATATTCTAGAATTTCCTGATTTAAATTAAATCCAGAAATTATAGTTATTGCGCCAGCATGACGTCAGCATGACGTCAGTGGTCAACTGCGGCTGGCTGGAGTCAAACCTGACGTGTGGGGCCCACACGTCAGTGACAGGGGGGTTAAACAGGGTTAAATTAATTCTAATTACTAATTAGTGGCGCTGGGGCCCACTGGTCAGTGTCAGGGGTTAACTAACAGTGGTTAGCGCTAATCTAACCATCTGACCGACAGGGCCCACGCGTCAGTGACACTCGGGGGTCAAACCCCAGGTTGGACAAGTCAAACCCCACCGGCGACATGACGCCGGCGAGGCCCGAGACGGCGGCGAAAGTGCTTTTTGCCATTCCGGCAACCAAATGGACGGCGGAAGGCATCTACGTGTTGCTGAGGTTGAGCCGCGACTATTGGTGGTGGTGGTTGGGCTCGCGGTGGCCGGAGTTGACGGCGGCGAGCTCGGCTGCGGCTGCCGGAGTTCGGGTGCGGTCGGAATCGACGTTGTAGGGGGCTTGGGGAGGCGTTAGTGCGCGCTGCTTGCTCCTGGTGAGGTGGGGAGCACGATAGTGCGCTCGGTTGGGTGCTACGGTGACCGTGGCCACGACGGCGACATCGCCGGCGGCGTGGAGCTCTCGGCCAAGGTGGGGCTAGGGCCTAGAGGTCGAAAGAGACCAGGGGAGAAGGGGGAAACGATCCGGGGGCTCACCGCGGGGCTGCAGAGGTGGTTAGCGGGCTCGGGGACGCGCTGGAGACGACGAATTCGACGGCGACGATGATCGGAGCCCGAAGAGGGGAACGGCGACGCGGCGGCGATGCAGGGCTTCCGGGGAGCTGTGGAGCGGTGGGGAGGAAGAGGGAGTCGAGGCGGAGCTCCTGAGCTAGTCGGGGGAGCGAGGGGTGGTCGGAGATGGCTGCTATGGCGAACGGCAGTGACGGTGGTGTTCGGCCGTGTGAGAGAGAGAGCGAGAGAGAGGAAGGAAGAGCCGGGAGAGAGTGAGAGAG
>NW_021285605.1:0-1209 GCF_002162155.2 Triticum dicoccoides
GTCCCGATCTTTCGATGAGATGATAACTATCGATTTGGTGGAGACGACTTTGACGATCCGACTACAAACGTGCATGACGTTGCGCCTTAGCAATCGCTAAACCAATCTCCTGAGGTTACTGACGATGCCGGAAGCACGGTCAGCCTGACCACGAAGGTCTATTCCTGCAAGCAATCGAAGAACGAGCAAGAATATGATAAAGCAATCTGAATATTGCAAATATATATGAGGTATTGATAATGGTGGGGATCCGTAAGCGGTCTTGGTCTGGTCGTTGGACACAAACGAAGTACACGAAGTTGCAATGGCTAACTTTTAACTAAACAAATCCCAAGGAAAAGCTACTAGATGGATCTACTTATATAGGAGCAAGGGGTGGCGGCCAAGGAGGTGGGAGGACGTCCCAAGGCAGCCTAAAACTAAATCTAGGTCGTACAAGGCCAATGGGCCCAAGTGGAGGTGGTGTAACACCTTTGGACTTGTAGTTTGACTCGGATTCTGCTGCAGCATCAGATTGTTTCGTCCACAACTCAACGCTCCGGACGAATTTGAAGGTGATTCCAATTGGGTTGGAAAGTGCACGAAATCTAGTTTCCAACAAAAAAGAATCACCCAATTCGGAGTCCGTATGAAAAACTTGTGTTCGTTTTGAGTCAGGTGTGTCTGTGCAGTCCGAATCTGAATCCAGAACGTGAGAGACTTGGACTCTATCTTCTCTTGGGCCAAAAGTGACGTGAGAGAACCTTTTGGACAGCAAATAAACATCTCTTTCTTCCTTATCTTCATATGTGGATTGTACAAATGTCCCGTACACCTGCAATTAGACAAAACACAAGAGTGTGTGAAGTATTTTTGTTCTGGATAACATAAATAGATTATTGAATAGTTTGCACTAGAAATCACCTGACAAATATGCATATATGCAATATTTTTGGTCATATCCAAGGTAGTCATGTCCTCATCATCCTCCCCTTCTTGAAAATAAAGCCGTCCTCGGCGTTGCTTAATCTGAAATGTGGCTAACAAAAGAGACAAGGTGTACATGTTGTATATGTATATGTCATCCATTTTTACTTCCCTTGATTTTTGCATATATGACACATGAATAGATGAGTAACTTGCATAGTTCATAAAATCTAAAGCCAAAAAATTAGCACAAGAAGTAGAAGGCATGAAAATATTGCAACTCAGTTTGCACATATAAGTGAA
>NW_021285606.1:0-1136 GCF_002162155.2 Triticum dicoccoides
CATCCGTTCTTGGCAACAAAGATCTTGCCTTCGGATCTTAAGTAGAAGGTATACCCGACAGTTTCCTTAGGGTATCCTATGAATACGCATTTTTCCGACTTGGGTTCAAGCTTTTCAGGTTGAAGTTTCTTGACATAAGCATCGCATCCCCAAACTTTTAGAAACGACAGCTTAGGTTTCTTTCCAAACCATAATTCATACGGTGTCGTCTCAACGGATTTAGACGGTGCCCTATTTAAAGTGAATGTAGCTGTCTCTAGAGCGTATCCCCAAAATGATAGCGGTAAATCGGTAAGAGACATCATAGACCGCACCATATCCAATAGGGTGCGATTACGACGTTCGGACACACCGTTTCGCTGAGGTGTTCCAGGTGGCGTGAGCTGTGAAACGATTCCACATTTCCTTAAGTGTGTACCAAATTCGTGACTTAAGTATTCTCCTCCACGATCTGATCATAAGAATTTTATCTTTCGGTCACGTTGATTCTCTACCTCATTCTGAAATTCCTTGAACTTTTCAAAGCTCTCAGACTTGTGTTTCATTAAGTAGACATACCCATATCTACTCAAGTCATCTGTGAGAGTGAGAACATAACGATATCCTCCGCGAGCCTCAACGCTCATTGGACCGCACACATCGGTATGTATGATTTCCAATAAGTTGGTTGCTCGCTCCATTGTTCCGGAGAACGGAGTCTTGGTCATCTTGCCCATGAGGCATGGTTCGCACGTGTCAAACGATTCATAATCAAGAGACTCTAAAAGTCCATCGGCATGGAGCTTCTTCATGCGTTTGACACCAATGTGACCAAGGCGGCAGTGCCACAAGTATGTGGGACTATCGTTATCAACTTTAAATCTTTTGGCATCTACACTATGAACATGTGTAATATTACGCTCGAGATTCATTAAGAATAAACCATTGACCATCGGAGCATGACCATAAAACATATCTCTCATATAAATCGAACAACCATTATTCTCAGACTTAAATGAGTAGCCATCTCGTATCAAACGAGATCCAGATACAATGTTCATGCTCAAACTTGGCACTAAATAACAATTATTAAGGTTCAAAACTAATCCCGTAGGTAAATGTAGAGGTAGCGTGCCGACGGCGATCACATCGACTCT
>NW_021285607.1:0-1255 GCF_002162155.2 Triticum dicoccoides
CTGTTCGTACGAACAGGCGATGATACCACATTATATTCGATCTGAGGAAGAACTTCATCATCTTCAACATTGTCATGATGACCAATGTCTTCAGCAGCGGTGGGTTCAGCTGCTGGTATATCTTCAGCTTCAGGAGCCTCTCTGGAAGCAGGCTCATGAACAGTCATGCGAAGTTCTTGGGATGCAGATGCAGGATGAACCACTGAGATGGGTTCAACAACAAGGGGCTCTGTGGGAGCAGCCCGACTCTTCTTGGTCTTGCGCTTCTTCTTGGAGGGAGCGGCATCAGAGGCTTCGGTGTTCTTCCTCTTTCTGGCTTCAACCTCGGCAGCCCTCGTCTTCTTCTGTTCAGAAGCAGTTGTGGTGACCTTTGGCTTCGAGCCAGTCATGCTGCTCGGGAAGATAATGCGTGGGGCTTCTTGGCTTGAAGGTGCAGGCTGGTCAGCAGGAAGCTTCTTCTTTTTCTTTGGAGCCATCCTGGGGTCAATGCCAGGACGGCCAAGTGACTTGTGCTTCTCAGCCTCATTGTAGGCAAGCACACACTTATCAGCCAAACTCTTCATGCGCTCACGAGAGCCTTGAGCATCTTGGCGCTTCTTTAGAAAAGCTTCTTTAAGCTCATGCAGCATGACTTTGAAGTTTCGGACGTCTTGAACACTCAGCTTGGCCACATGCTTCTTGAATTGAGCCTTCTCATAATCAATTTTGTTCTTCAGCTCAACGATGCACTAAGCAAGAGCTAGCTCAGAAGCAATGGCGCCATTGAAAGAGACGCTGAGGCCAATGGGAAGCTGTAAATCTTCAAAGTTGACATTGGGGGTGTCGAACCACTAATCAATGAAGTTGTGGATGATGGCCACATCAAAGAGAGGCAAGTTGTTGAATATTTCTGCTTCTTCCTTGCTCTTTATCAGTTGCTCAAGGGCATCATCAGCAAGATCTTCATCACTTGATAGATCAATGGGTTCTTCACGCAGAATGGCAGCAGGAGTCAAGGCTTGATCAGTATGCCTGACAAGTTGCTTTTTCTTCTTCGTCTTCTTGGAGATGCGGGATTGATCTTCAGACTGCACACTAGCTTCAGGAGGTGCAGTGGCCAGTGGCTTCACACGAGAAGATTTTGGAGGTGCTGATTTAGAAGCCTTTAACTTCTTTTGCTTCTGTGGTTTTGGAGGAGGAGCTGGGGCTTCATCAGAATCAGCCTCATTGTCAGAATGATCCACTTTGGCACCTTGTACCAAGATGTAGGAGATGA
>NW_021285608.1:0-869 GCF_002162155.2 Triticum dicoccoides
GAACAATGGAGCGAGCAACAGATTTGTTGGAAATCATACATACTGATGTATGTGGTCCGATGAATATTGAAGCTCATGACAGGTATCATTATTTTCTGATCTTCACAGATGATTTGAGCAGATATGAGTATATCTACTTGATGAAACAAAAGTCTGAAATATTTGAAAAGTTCATATAATTTCAGAGTGAAGTGGAAAATCATCGTAACAAGAAAATAAAGTTTCTACGATCTGATCGTGGAGGAGAATATTTGAGTTACAAGTTTGGCCTTCAGTTAAAACAATGTGAAATAGTTTCACTACTCATGCCACCTGGAACACCACAGTGTAATGGTGTATCCGAACGTCGTAACCGTAGTTTATTAGATATGGTGCAATCTATGATGTCTCTTACTGATTTACCACTATCGTTTTGGGGTTATGCATTAGAGATAGCTGCATTCACGTTAAATAGGGCACCATCTAAATCCGTTGAGACGACACAGTATGAACTATGGTTTGGCAACAAACCAAAGTTGTCATTTCTTAAAGTTTGGAGTTGCAATGCTTATGTGAAAAAGTTTCATCTTGATAAGCTCAAACCCAAGTCGGAGAGGTGCATCTTCGTAGGACACCCAAAAGTAACTGTTGGGTACACCTTCTATCACAGATCTGAAGGCAAGATATTCTTTGCTGAGAATGGATCCTTTCTAGAGAAGGAGTTTCTCTTGAAAGAAGTGAGTGGGAGGGAAGTAGAACTTGATGAGGTAACTGTACCTGCTCCCTTATTGGAAAGTAGTTCATCACAGAAATATGTTCCTGTGACTACTACACCAATTAGTGAGGAAGCTAATGATGATGATCATGTAACTTCAGATCAAGTTACTACC
>NW_021285609.1:0-2461 GCF_002162155.2 Triticum dicoccoides
AGTTTTATTTGATTTGAGCTTCCTTCCTTGGTTAGGTTAATTTCATATAATGCTGCTTCTGCCATGTGATACGCAACTGGGGATTGACTTGTTTTGTTCTGAATTTTACTAGATAAGTAAAGAGTCCACTGGTGAGGCTGCTTCTTCAATTGCGACAATCCGGTCCCTGCTAGTACTGAAACGAGATATGTGATGGCTCATCTCAGTCAGTTCTTCAAGATAGCGTGCGTACGAGGAAGGGAAGAGGGCAGAAATGCATGCAACAAGAGATTCAAACTGGCAACATTACATACATGCCCTTACTCCACCAGACATAAATCACAATGTTTCCAACCATGTGAGCAGCTAGCCGGTAATTGACAAATAAATGGCAATGTTTTTCTAAACAATGCTGGGTAGATATGTATGCATTTTCACACTGTAAACAATTGTTGATATGTACGTCGCCTGCCTCCTATTTACTACTCCCTCTGTTTCATATTAGTTGCATTGATTTAGTACGACTTTGTACTAAATCAGCGACAGTTAATATGGAATGGAGGGAGTAGTTTGTAAAGCCTGGAGATATCTAGTTATCTGCTTAGTTGTTGAACATGGCTAATCTGTAGGCGTTCTCTAGATTTAGTAATTGATCTACTTGGTTAAAAAATCCTGGAGCTATTCTTGATGTACCGAGAGACACTATTAGGAAAATATTACCCACTATCATCTTATTTTGCTGTACTAGTTCATCTTTGCTATTAGTCATTTGCGGAAAAACTGGATGATGTGTATATGTCTTTGTTTTGGCACCCTACTTCTTCAAATGAAACCATTTCCAACTGCTCTAGTTTGTGTTTTAACAATCTGATTTTTAGTCCACATTTGAGCTTGGGGAAAATCTATCATGTATCATTTGTTGGCATGTCGTACAGGAGCCATCTCAGCTTTGTGTGTCAACCAATCGGTTGAAGTTTAGGGAAAACATATTGTGTACTTTTAAATTCTTGTTAGAGCTTATATAGGAGAAGAAATCCCGATAGAGAAAGAGAACGCCTTTGGACTTTAGACAGATGAGTAGTTGACATGCATGAGTGGTTGAGCATAATTAATCTGCCTCATCTTATTTGTCCTTGAAGCAAAATCTTCTGAAAGTCCAATTTGAGCCAAGAAGTTTGCTAAAAAAGAGAGCAATGTTTACTTAGGTAATTAAGTAGGATTCCATGTTGATGATTTTGCCTGCCGGATGATCCCTAATTGCATTTAGCTTGCTCCTGGAGTCAATAGCATGCTCATGTTCATCAAATGTCAGTCTGTGATTATCAATTGACAGGATTTAGGCTTCTATATTCCCTTTGGCATGATACTGTATATCTATCTCTGGTCATAATATGGATACGAGCGGATTTATTATGCTTGGTCTTGGTCTAGCTTATTTTGGTTCATGATGGCATCATGGTTGTGGTTTTGATCCTATTAAATTTTTTCATACAAAATGGAAAACAGCGACCACTTAATGTGTCAACACTGCATTAAAGAACTTCAACGGTTTCTATTTAGGTAATTTTGGAGCTACGGTTTATTTATCAGTTCCTTTTAGCACATACTCCCGCCGTAAACTAATAAACTAGTGATCCAAATGCTCTTATTTTAGTTTACAGAGGGAGTATATGAATATTTTGCCTCCCGAAGATTACATGTTTCAAACGCTTTATTTTTCAGTTGTTAAAAAATCAATGGTAGATTATGCATCACTATGCATCTATCTTGAATGTTTTTGACATATTCCTTAATGTATCTTTCCCATTTCCTGTTTTTTTGGAAGTAACTATGCTTAATGGAGGGCAGGGTTGATCGATCGCATCCAGATCGAGCACTACTCCCAGTCCAGCGATGCCCCACCTCTAGCTCGTTGTCGCGGATGCCTGGAACATGCTGGTCAAGGCCCCGAGCAGGCCATGACCAAGGTCTCCAGGATCTGCGCTGGCATGGCTGATGGCCATGGGATGGTTCACACATGGGTGACAAGCACGGCAGCCGTGACGAAGGTCCTCGAGGTGGACACAGCCGCCCCCAAGACGAATTTCGCCTTCTGCACAATCGTTCACCGGATGAGGAGGAGGGGGCGGCCACTGCTTCCTCCACTGTGTTCGCATCCGACACCTGGCTGCTCGCTGGACAGGTGTGAACAATTTCCCCTCTCTAAACCATGTAAGAAGAATTTTCTTGCTTCAAAGAATTTTGAGCCTTGTAAAACTGTTGGAGGTTTCTCAGGGTGCTATTATATGTAGATCTATTATGTGTGCCTTTGTTGGCCTATTGAACAACTGTTTGCTGCTTTGCATGGGTTAAAAATGTGTTTTTGTTTTACACTTGTGTGCTCTGTGCTGACCATTGTGCAATGGCTATCTGTGACGTTGATCATCAGAGCATGGTGCCATGATTAATTAATCTAGGCATGTTTTAGTGTGTGTATGTAGGG
>NW_021285610.1:0-2110 GCF_002162155.2 Triticum dicoccoides
CTTGGGGATGCCCCCGAGTGGCATCCCCGCTTTCTTCCAACTATCATCGGTATTTTACTTGAAACTATATTTTTATTCGTCACATGATATGTGTTTTGCTTGGAGCGTCTTGTATGATATGAGCCTTTGCTTGTTTTATTTTGTTTTTAAGTCATCAATCCTTGCTGGACACAACTATTTGAGAGAGCCAAAATTATGTCATGACTTGTTAGAATTTCTCTCTATGCTTCACTTCAATTTTTATGAGCAATGGACTTGCTCTAGTGCTTCACTTATATCTTTTTAGCACGGTGTGATTTATTGTTTTTGAAGAAATGCCCTCTTTCTTCACTTAGATTTATTTGAGAGTTATTAAAATTTTGAAGAAATTCTCTCTTGCTTCACTTAAATTAATTTGAGAAAAAGAAATATATTATGCTCATGGTCTTCACTTATATTTGTTGGAGCTTGTCAACAGCTATACATGAAAATTAGTCCCAAAGTGATAGATATCCAAGAAGGATATAATAAAAACTTTCATAAAGATCATTGGACAAAACAAACTTGATTTTTAGTAATACTTTTGAGATATGATGATGTGATAGGTGAGTCATCTTGATGAGTAATTATGCTTTAGTAAGAATATTGGTGTTAAGGTTTGTGATTCCCTATGCAAGTACGAAAGTCAATAGTCATGCAATGAAATTATATCCTACTTATGGTGCATTAATTGGTGTTACTTATGCTTAATGCTTTCTTATGAGATTATTCGTTTCTTAGTTGGTCGCTTCCCAATCTTTTGCTAGACTTCATTTTGTACTAAGTATGATCACTACTTGTGCATCCAAAAACCTTTAACCCATTTTTGCCACATGAGTCCACTATATCTACCTATATGCGGTATTCTTTTGCCGTTCTAAGCAAATTTGCATGTGCCATCTCTAATTTTCAAAATAAACTTCTCTTTTGTGTGTTTGTTTCGCTCGAGGAGCGGCGAGGAGTGGCTAATATTTTCCATGCTAGATGTGTTACTCTCAAGATGAGTGTTTATTCACTTGTCATTGTACGAGAGTAAGGAAAATGTATTAGGGATGCCCAGTCCCAAAATTAAAAAATGAATTTACTTTATGTTGTCAAATAATAAATTCCTTGGAAAGTGTTGGTATGGAGGGCACACGTGGATACGGTTAGCCATGAAAAGTGAAAGTTATGGTGGAAAAAGGAATAAACTTTATTTTTTGATTGGGAACCGCCTATGATATATCTATGCATGGAAAGTATTGGGATCTCTAAGTCATTTTCGTTGGTGGGATGTGTACACCTCTCAAATGTTTTTATCTCTAAGTTTTTCGCTTTGAGCTCTGGCACCTCTACAAATCCCTACCTCCCTCTGCGAAGGGCCCTTCTTTTTACTTTATGCAATTTTCATTTTCAAATTTGAGTCTCCATCTTCTCTTATAAAAGCACCAACTAGGAGGCAATGTGATCGTACTTAAGTATTGGGTGTAGCTAATATTTGAGTGTGTTTCATGAATGGATCAATGTTTGAGCATGATGGTCTAGGGATAGCTTATTTTAGCATTGATATTCTGAAAGACATGGTTGCTTGTTGATATGCTTGAGTATCTAAATTATCATGTCAAAACTAGACTATTTCTTTGAACAACTAAAAGTCCAATTGTCCATGCTATAAAGAAAGAAATATGATATGACATGATAGGCAGCATTCCACATAAAAAATTCTGTTTTTATCACTTACCTACTCGAGGACGAGTAGGAGTTAAGCTTGGGGATGCTGATACGTCTCCAATGTAGCTATAATTTTTTATTGTTCCATGTTGTTATATTATCAATCTTGGATGTTTTATAATCATTTTATAGTCATTTTATATATTATTTTTTGGTACTAACCTATTGACATGGTGCCAAGTGTTAGTTCATGTTTTTTCGTGTTTTTTACATCGCAGAAAATCAATATCAGACGAACTCCAAATGCCACGAAACTTTACAGAGATTTTTTATGGACCTGAAGGAACATGTTGGGCCCTGGTTGCACTTGGGGGGAGTCTCGAGGAGGCGACAACCCACCAGGGTGCGCCCTGGTGGGTTATGCCCACCTCAGGTGCCCCCC
>NW_021285611.1:0-1695 GCF_002162155.2 Triticum dicoccoides
CTTGGGGATGCCCCCGAGTGGCATCCCCGCTTTCTTCCAACTATCATCGGTATTTTACTTGAAACTATATTTTTATTCGTCACATGATATGTGTTTTGCTTGGAGCGTCTTGTATGATATGAGCCTTTGCTTGTTTTATTTTGTTTTTAAGTCATCAATCCTTGCTGGACACAACTATTTGAGAGAGCCAAAATTATGTCATGACTTGTTAGAATTTCTCTCTATGCTTCACTTCAATTTTTATGAGCAATGGACTTGCTCTAGTGCTTCACTTATATCTTTTTAGCACGGTGTGATTTATTGTTTTTGAAGAAATGCCCTCTTTCTTCACTTAGATTTATTTGAGAGTTATTAAAATTTTGAAGAAATTCTCTCTTGCTTCACTTAAATTAATTTGAGAAAAAGAAATATATTATGCTCATGGTCTTCACTTATATTTGTTGGAGCTTGTCAACAGCTATACATGAAAATTAGTCCCAAAGTGATAGATATCCAAGAAGGATATAATAAAAACTTTCATAAAGATCATTGGACAAAACAAACTTGATTTTTAGTAATACTTTTGAGATATGATGATGTGATAGGTGAGTCATCTTGATGAGTAATTATGCTTTAGTAAGAATATTGGTGTTAAGGTTTGTGATTCCCTATGCAAGTACGAAAGTCAATAGTCATGCAATGAAATTATATCCTACTTATGGTGCATTAATTGGTGTTACTTATGCTTAATGCTTTCTTATGAGATTATTCGTTTCTTAGTTGGTCGCTTCCCAATCTTTTGCTAGACTTCATTTTGTACTAAGTATGATCACTACTTGTGCATCCAAAAACCTTTAACCCATTTTTGCCACATGAGTCCACTATATCTACCTATATGCGGTATTCTTTTGCCGTTCTAAGCAAATTTGCATGTGCCATCTCTAATTTTCAAAATAAACTTCTCTTTTGTGTGTTTGTTTCGCTCGAGGAGCGGCGAGGAGTGGCTAATATTTTCCATGCTAGATGTGTTACTCTCAAGATGAGTGTTTATTCACTTGTCATTGTATGAGAGTAAGGAAAATGTATTAGGGATGCCCAGTCCCAAAATTAAAAAATGAATTTACTTTATGTTGTCAAATAATAAATTCCTTGGAAAGTGTTGGTATGGAGGGCACACGTGGATACGGTTAGCCATGAAAAGTGAAAGTTATGGTGGAAAAAGGAATAAACTTTATTTTTTGATTGGGAACCGCCTATGATATATCTATGCATGGAAAGTATGATCTCTAAGTCATTTTCGTTGGTGGGATGTGTACACCTCTCAAATGTTTTTATCTCTAAGTTTTTCGCTTTGAGCTCTGGCACCTCTACAAATCCCTACCTCCCTCTGCGAAGGGCCCTTCTTTTTACTTTATGCAATTTTCATTTTCAAATTTGAGTCTCCATCTTCTCTTATAAAAGCACCAACTAGGAGGCAATGTGATCGTACTTAAGTATTGGGTGTAGCTAATATTTGAGTGTGTTTCATGAATGGATCAATGTTTGAGCATGATGGTCTAGGGATAGCTTATTTTAGCATTGATATTCTGAAAGACATGGTTGCTTGTTGATATGCTTGAGTATCTAAATTATCATGTCAAAACTAGACTATTTCTTTGAACAACTAAAAGTCCAATTGTCCATGCTATAAAGAAAGAAATATGATATGACATGATA
>NW_021285612.1:0-1941 GCF_002162155.2 Triticum dicoccoides
GAGCACTTGTATTCGAGCCCTCGAGGCCCCTGGCTTGTATTATGATGCTTGTATGACTTATTTTATTTGTAGAGTTGTGTTGTGATATCTTCCCGTGAGTCCCTGATCTTGATCGTACACATTTGCGTGCATGATTAGTGTACGATTGAATCGGGGGCGTCACAAGTTGGTATCAGAGCCGACTGCCTGTAGGAATCCCCTTCCACACTCCTTGGCCGAAGTCGAGTCTAGACTTTACAAAACTTTTACTAACTTGGCTGTGTGGCCCATGGGCCCACGTCGCCATTGGGTGGTATTAGGATCTTTTACTCCTCGATCTTTACTCTGGGACTCTGAGATCTCTTCTATTCGGGTTAAATGATTTTGCTAAAAACAAAACTAACTATAGGTTCTCGCAAGTACTTTCTCCCGGAGAGCCATTTGTTACCGATGACCGCCTGCTGCACCAGAAGATTTCGAAGATACTCTCCGATTTTCTCTCGAGACCTTGTGCCCGTTGCTTTTGCAATTCTCGACCACCGATAAACCCTTATGGATAACTACTTACACTTGCCATTCATACGATCCTCCCCCATTGATCTTGTTATTACAAGATACCCCGAAGTTTTCTCTATTGTTCCGAGAATACGTTGTGCCTACTGCCTAGCAGTTCTTTGCCACACGAATACCCCTTCAAATAAATCCTCGCACTTGTCGAGTATCTGCTCACCCCCAGTTGTTCATGTGTTTCACAAAAGTCTTCAAAATACTATTCGATCTTCCGAAAATCCTCTGGAGCCTTTGGCTCTTGAAATTCTTGCTTGCTTGCATTATGGTTAATCCCATAAGCCTCATAGTCTTATTGACATTCCTTGTCATTATCATTTTGAGTTTGTTGACTCAATATGTTTGCGAATACCCGCAAACATCATTGATCCTTATAAATTACCTTTCCGACTGAGCTTCCATTCTTTTAACTGGAATTGGTTCTCGACCAATCCAATTGTCTTTGATTGTACCCTAAGGCTATTCAACTTGTCCACCCCTAATCAGAGCATTGCTTCTGATCCCTTGATTTGGAAATCATAATTCCTTTGCATTTGACAATTGAGTTAGTCAGTTGTTTTTATAATCTGCTTCCTCTAGTTGAGTACCGATGCTCACGTCAGATCCCTTGTGGACCACCAGATCCTTTGTTGGATTTTATCTGACAACGCCCTTCATATTCAATAAACTTGTGAGCCTTTTCTCGGATACATAATGCTTTTGGTAAATTGTATCGTCTGCTTTCTCAACCATGCTCTGCCTTCGAGCTTGAGTTAATTACTTCTAAAGATTTTGGTATATGATTCTAAGATGCCCCGATGGGTTGAACCTATGCCTTCCTTAATATGTGTGAACTCGAAAGTTTTCACGAGTCGTACTCTTCTGGTATTTTGCCAGATAAAATTTCAACGCTATAACTTCATCGAAAGCGAGAAGTGATTGAAAGGGTATGCATTGGAGAAGTGGGAGTCGACCTTGAACCTTGTGTTCATGCCCATGGACGCGATATATATCCTATCATGAAAGCTTCTTGTAACCATAACTATTTCCTTGATAACTAACATATGGTATCTGTGAATTGATCCCTTGCAACCGTGGTTCCGACCGTGATTGTTCTTCTTTGATCTCATTTCTCGGACAAGTTAAAACAATTGTCTCCTATGGATCAATACACCAGTCCAACCTTTACTTTGATCTTGTGTCGAGTATTACCCCCCCCCCCTGTTATCTCGAGATTATCATGGAACTGCATAACTTCTTATGAGTTCTTCGTCAAGTACTACATACTCACCGATTAGGGCTCGAAGTTATTAAACACTCAAAGACACCGATAACTGAACCGAGTCTGCATTACGGTTCAACGACACTTGATAATCTTCTTGAAGTACGAGTTTGTAACCGATCACGCCATTCCTA
>NW_021285613.1:0-1403 GCF_002162155.2 Triticum dicoccoides
CCCTCGAACCCTCGACGACCCTGGAACCCTCGACCCTTAGACGACCCTGGAACCCTCGACCCTCGATCCCTCGACCCTATAGAACCCTCGAACCCTCGACCCTGAAGCCCTCGACCCTTGACCCCTTAATGACCCTCGACCCTCTACCCTAGTTCCCGACCCTCGACCCCTCGGCGATCCTCGACACCCTCGTTCCCGATAAAAATTAAGAAGAAGAAGAAGAAGAAGAAGAAGAAATAGGAGAAGAAGAAAGGAATAGCTAGAGGAGAAGATCGAAGAAAAAAAAGAAGAAAAAAAAGAGGATAAGAAGAAAGGAATAGTGGAGAAGAAGAAAAAATAGAATATATTCTATTTGCTCTTCTTCTCCACTATTCCTTTCTTCTTCTCCTCTTCTTTTTCTTCTTTTTTCTTCTTCTTATTTATTTCTCCTCTTCTTCCTCTCCTCTTCTTCTTTCTAAGTCCTGCTTATATACATGGAGTATTGGTCCCGGTTTGTACCCCTCTCGACCCCTCGTCCCTCTCTCGACCCCTCGACGACCCTCGTCCCTGATAACATTTTTTTTCTCCCCTCGACCCCTCTCGACCTCTCATCCCCCTCTCGACCCCTCATCATCATCTATCACCCCCCCTCGTTTTCTTTAGCATATATCCATGCTCAAAAAAATAATTCATATATAGAAAAAATGCTATATGAACATACATACATATGAGCATATACACAGAGCATATACATAGCCAAATCCATATACAGAGAGCATATACATACATAGATACATATGAGCATATACATACATACATAGCCAAATCCAAATACATATGAGCATATACATACACATATGAAATTTTTTATCACACACAGAGAGCAGCGGCGGCGGCGGCGATGGTCAGAGCGACAGGGATCGATGGGAAGGGGGGAGCTCACTGGGGGCGCGACGGGGAGGAGGCCGGGGACGGGGAGGAGGCCGGTGACGGCGCGGGGGAGGCCGACGACGCGGCGCGGGGCGACGGGGAGGGGGCCGGAGATGGCGCACGCAGCGACAAGGAGGAGGCCAGCGACGGCGCACGCAGCAACGGGAGAATTCCTGCGGCGGCGCGGGGCGACGACGACGGGGAGCAGGCGACGACGGGCTCGGGGCGGTGACGACGACGACGAACGGCCTGGGGGCGTCGGGGGGAATGGGAGCGGTTGGCGAAATTTTCAGAAGTGCTACCTTATATACCAGAGCAATGGTCCCGGTTTGTGGCACGAACCGGTACCAATGCACACCTATGGTTCCGGTTGGTGCCACCAACCGGGACCATAGGTCTCTTTTCAGCAGCCGGAAGGGCGGGAAGCAGAGGCCTATGGTCCCGGTTGGTGGCACCAACCGGGACTAAAGGGGGGCATTGGTCACGGTTGGTGT
>NW_021285614.1:0-543 GCF_002162155.2 Triticum dicoccoides
ACCAACCGGGACCAAAGGCCTTGTGCTGCCCCGCGCCCAAATGTTTAGTCCCACCTTACTAGTTGAGAGGGAGCCGCACCTGTTTATAAGGTGCAGTGCGCCTTCCCTCTCGAGCTCCTCTCTAAAGCAGGCTTTCGGGCCTAACCGTGCAATCTGTGCCTGTGGGCCTACTGGGCCTCCCGCGGGCCTGAATCCTGGCCCATGGTAGGGTTTCTAGTCGTATTCAGGCCGTGGGTGCCCAGTAGGTGGCACATTTTTTGTTTTTTTGTTTTTTTTGTTTCTACTTACAACAAAATACTTATTGTTGCTATATTTAATTTTTTTCCAGTTTTTTGTTTTGTTTTCTGGATTATTTATTTTCTTTTGTTTTTTGCTTTATTTTTTATTTCTTTTTGCTTTTAGTTTTAGAAAAATTATAAACTTTTTGTTAGTGCCATTAGTTTTCAAATTTGAAAACACTTTTTTTGTTTTTTTGTTTTCTTTGTTGCTTTATTTATTTTATTTTGTTTCTACTTACAACAAAATACTTATTGTTGCTATTTT
>NW_021285615.1:0-1056 GCF_002162155.2 Triticum dicoccoides
ACCCTAAGGTGCGTTTAGGTGTCGGTCATCAACACTCACTGTCTTGGGGCCCCGGTGTGATTTCAACGATTAACGAACGGCGGGGTGCGTTTACATGTCGGTCATCAATACTAGTAGTTTTGGCCAATTCTGGCCCGTTTCGTGGACAATTACTCATTGTTTTGGGGCCCCGAAATAATTTCCACGATTAACGAACCCCTGGGTGCGCTTACGTGTTGGTTATGAACACTCACAGTTTTGGCCAATTCTAACGCATTTTGTGGACTTTTAGTCACCGTTTTCTAGTCCTGAAGTGATTTCCATAGTGGTTGATCCCCAAGGCGCACTTACGTGTTAGTCATCAACACTCACAGTTTTGGCTGATTCTGCCTGTTTCATGGACTATTACTCACTGTTTTGGGGCCCCAGAGTGATTTCCACGGTTAACGAACCGCAGGGTGCATTTACGTGTCGGTCATCAACACTCGTAGTTTTGGCCGATTCTGGCCCGTTTCTTGGACTATTACTCTGTTTTTGGGTCCAAGCGTGATTTTCATGATTTACGAACCCCGTGGTGCGTTTACGTGTCGGTCAATGACACTCACAATTTTGGCCAATTTCTTGTCCGTTTTGTGTACTATTGAGCACCGTTTTGGAGTCCCAGAGCGATTTCCACGATTTACAATCCCCGAGGTGCGTTTGTGTCTCTGTCGTCAACACTCACAATTTTGGCCAATTCTGACGCAATTCGTGGACTATTACTCATAATTTATGGGTCCCGAAGCGATTCCATAGTGGTTGAACCCTAAGGTCCGTTTACGTGTCGGTCATCAACACTCACAGTTTTGGCCGATTCTGGCCCGTTTCATGGACTATTACTCACCATTTTGGGGCCCCGAAGTGATTTCCACGGTTGTTTGACCCCATGGTGCGCTTACGTGTCGATCATCAACAAGCGCACTTTGGGCCGATTATGGCCCATTTCTTGGATTATTACTTAGTTTTGGGGTCCCGGAGTGATTTCCACGATTGACGAACTCCGGGGTGCGTTTACGTGTCGGTCATAAACACTCGCAA
>NW_021285616.1:0-818 GCF_002162155.2 Triticum dicoccoides
CGACAGTTGCATCCACATGAGGAGAATTATCCTACACATGATCTAGAGCTTGCAGCCGTAGTCTATGCACTCAAGACCTGGCGACATTACCTCCTTGGTAAACGTTGCGAGATCTACACCGATCACCAGAGTCTCAAGTATATCTTCACCCAACCAGATCTGAACCTTAGGCAAAGACGTTGGTTGGAGTTGATCACAGATTATGATCTAGGGATTACCTACACCCCAGGCAAAGCCAATGTCATGGCTGATGCTCTAAGCCGTAAATCTTATTGCAACAATCTCATGTTGCGGCAAGGCCAACCACTTCTCCATGAGGAATTCTGTAAGCTTAACCTTCACATAGCTCCTCGCGGATTCCTTTCTACTCTGGTGGCGAAACCTGATCTTGAAGATCGAATTATTGCTGCTCAAAAGCAAGACACAGGAATTTCTCGGATCAAGAGAAACATTAAGAAGGGAGTTGGTGGATGTTTCTTTATGGATGATCGTGGTGTTGTTTTCTTTGAGAATCGCTTGGTGGTTCCCAAGAATCAACATCTGCGACATTTGATCCTTAAGGAGGCGCATGAATCTCCTCTCACGATTCATCCCGGTAGTACTAAGATGTATCAGGACCTACGCCAGAGGTTCTGGTGGACTAGGATGAAGAGAGAAATCGCTGAGTTCATTGCTAAATGTGACATTTGTCGTCGCGTTAAGGCAGAGCATCAAAGACCTGCTGGCACCCTTCAGCCTTTAGCTATTCCTGAGTGGAAATGGGATAAAGTTGGTATGGACTTCATTACCGGTTTTCCCAGGACCAAGAAAGGGAATAA
>NW_021285617.1:0-1074 GCF_002162155.2 Triticum dicoccoides
CCTGCTGAGGCACAAGATCGTAGCTGAGGTAACAAGCTAAACGTCGAAGTCCACGTGGAACTACTAGTGAGACTGAAGTCTCTCTGCAAAAACATAAAATAGGCAAACGTGAGTACAAATGTACCCAGCAAGACTTACATCAGAACTAACTACATATGCATCATTTTCAACAAGGGGATGGTGGGGTTTAACTGCAGCAAGCCAGCTTTGACTCGGTGGCTATCCTAAACTACGACTGCAAGCGACTCTTTTGAGGTGGCGCACACGAGTCCACATATTCACCATATCAATACACCACTATGGATCCGCTCCCGTCTCCCTACGAGAACGCCATCCATAGCACTCACGCTTATCTTGCGCATTTTAAAGTATCCACTTTCACTTGTCTATGAACTGATATAAGCAACCCAGAAGTCCTTTACCGCGGACACGGCTATTCGAATAGATGATGTTAACCCTGCAGGGATGTACTTCTTCATACATGTTTCCACCACTTAGCGTCTGCACACGACATGTGCTCGGCAGACTTCAAGCGAAAGCCGACGTGGGTGTAGACCACGACCTACCTAAACACCTAAGTCTCTAGTCCAGGTTTATCGCCTATTCGGGTACCATCCATGAGGAGATCCGGCCGGAGTTTCGCTCACAGCCCCAAACGATGTGAACAGGGTTCCGTGACACCAAACGGGTGCCCGGTTTACCCGGCCACGTGCCTACCGCATCACAGCCCACCCCTACGGTCAGCGCTGTCCACGGCCTCCAGCATACTACAAACACCAGAAACTACTTGCAACTCCTGGACAGAGGACAAGGGTGATTAAGAAGTCGAGCGGGGTCATATTTCAGGGCCCAATGTATGGTAGTAGCTGAGTCATGGATCACAAACACAGAACTCAGTTCCTAAGGACGGCTTCAATGAGACAACCCACCATGTACTCCTACATGGCCTCTCACCGCTACCTTTACCAAATCGTGTTCACACACTTAGCTCTCAATGGTAGGACATGTTCACACACCTCTGATCCATTCCCGATGAATCAGACCTGACACAACTCTAAGCAGTAGCAGGCATGA
>NW_021285618.1:0-1612 GCF_002162155.2 Triticum dicoccoides
GCACCGAGCTAGGGGGTGCCATCCAAGAGGGGGAGAGGGCGCGAGGAGGAGTGATGCACGACGGAGAGGAGCCGCTGGAGACGCGACAGCGACGGACACGACGCCACGGCCGAAACCCTAGCCATGGGCTAGGGGTTGCGGGCGAGCGTCGGGGGCTGGGAGCGGCGGGTCCAGCCGGACTTGAGGGTGGAGGGGTTGGAGACGAGCTCGTGAACGTGCTGCACGGTGGCGGACGTCGCCGGAATCGGCAGACGTTGGTGGCGGTGCGACGATTCGCAGGAGAGAGATGGGTCACGATAGAGATGGATTAATGGGGGTTGCGGTGGATCTATAAGTTGTCGGAGTAGCGAGGTGAGAGGAGGGGAAGGGCCGGCGACGAGCTGCGGGAGGAGCGAGGCGAAGTGGTGGTTGGTGGCGGCGATGTTGTGTGAGAAGATGGGGGAATCGAGTGGGGGCTGAGAAGAAGGGAGAGAGAGGAGGGACTTAGGGTTAGCACTTTATATGCGAATGGTTAGGCGGGCTTCAACGGGCTTGCGGGGCTGTACTAGCACATTCATGACAGTTTTCGAAGACGTCATCCGAAATCTGTCATGAATTACCAAGTTTTTTGTAGTGTCACTACTAGGGAAAAGCCTAGCAGCAGCGCGGGTTTTGGGCCGGCGACGAGCTGCGGGAGGAGCGAGGCGCACCCGCGCTACTACTACGTCCGTTAGTAGTAGCGTGGGTAAAAACCCGCGCTACTACTAACCCGCGAATTTTTTTTTCGAATTTTTTGCCCGAATTTTCAAATTTCTGAATTATTTTAACCTCTAATCTCTAATCACCCTCATCGCTGCTCAATTTAATCTCTAATCACCCCTCATCATTCCAAATCATCTAACTTCCCGGACGGTCACCCATCCTCTTACTACTCCAGCCTGAGCACGCTTAACTTCCGGGTTCTATTCTCCCTCGATTTCAAGTCCGCACTTGTTGTTTTCCTGACAATAATAAGATGTCAATCCTATTAACCCTCGGGAGTTTAGCTTGAGCATGAAGTCACACATTTCGCTGTCTGAGTTTAAAACTATTGTTCTAAACCACAATAATTATTTAGTAACACTAATATTTCTTGAATAAGGAGTTTGACCACATTTTGACCAAAGTTTGACCACAGTTTGACCAGATTTGACCAAAATTCCAAAAACTGAAATAATTATTTAGTAACACTAATATTCTTGAATAATTATTTAGTAACACTAATACGTCTTGAATAAGTAGTTTGACCACAGTTTGACCAGATTTGACCAAAATTAAAAAAAAACTAAAATTTGAGCATAACTTTTTTCCTTTTAGAATCCGAGGATTCTAAAAATTTGCAAACAGGCCATAGGTTGTCTCCATCGTATGCGGATTTTTGTGCTGAACATTTTGATATATTATACATTTTTTCTGACATCGTATGCAAAAGTTATAGCCGTTTTACATTTTCCCAACACTTTTTGCAAAACATGTCCAAATTTAAGTTTTTAAATTTTCCTAACTAGTAGATGTAGTAACATAACTACATCTCGAAGGATTTTAATTTTTGAAGTTTTTATCATTTTCTTTTGCTTTTTACAAAACCGAAAAG
>NW_021285619.1:0-1355 GCF_002162155.2 Triticum dicoccoides
CATTAGTTTCCTGACAAGAATCCTCAACACTCGACTCCAAAACTACAACATACTAGTAAGGTACACGTGCATTGCACGCATGAGATTTGGCAATCAAATTATGAATACTGTAGTAAATTGTACATGCTTTGCACGCCATTTAAATATATATAAAAAGCATGAGAAAATACATTTGAATATGTATTATCTTTCCTATAGAATCATATCGGACAAGATACAACTTGGTTCTTACCTCTATAGAATCCAGATTGTTCTAGTCTCTTTTTATTAGAGTATCAGATAAGCATGTGAGTAGATGCTTCTAGAACACATGAGATGGTTGAGTTGGGGGTTCAATTAGAAGTCCACGTGGTAGAATCCTATGAGTTGAAAACTATATCCAACGGATGATAATGCTCGAATTTTCCTTCTCTTGACCGTTGGATGGGCATATCCAACGATCAATATTTGAAGCTATTGGCACACTATAAAGTGGTATAGATAAGAGCTAATTGGTAGAAGCTATTTCTACGTTTTACTTTAGGAGTAGTTGCATGCTGGTACAACTTTTTATGTCTACTTTAGTTTGTTATTACTTGCAGTTACAAAGTTGGGTGAATTGTTCATTTACTACATGGCTTTTGTTTGTCCTTCTAATAAAAGTGTCATGCATTTTGGGGCGATTTAATAGATCTTTTTTCTAATTAGGTTTAGGTTTACAGTTCATCTATACATGTCATTTAAAAAAAACCAGTAATCTGAGTCTGGTTATCTTTCTTGGTACTATATGGTCCAACTTTCTTCATATTTTATGAAGTGGTGTGCATCTCATGACACCCACATCCACTGTGATGTTTCCCATTTGTATAACAATTTGAAAATTTGGTAATAGTTCCAATTGATCTGGATTACATGAAAATGTAAGTGGCTGCTAATGGTGGATTGAGTTGTACCATATTTGGATGTTGTAGTTTGTATATTTTAGAAAAATGTGTTGGTATTGAAAGTTGTACCAATCTTCTGGACTTCATTATGTTTCATAGTTAATTACAACTGCCAGAGCCACCCGAGTTTATGCGAGTCAAATAATGTGGATGAAACGCACCTAGATCATTATGTTTATGATGTCACCGTGTCCCCACCTAACAGCTATTCCACTTGGATAATATATAATGAGTATCCACCAAGAACCTATGTTTTTATGATCTTCAGAAAATCCAAGCAATTGATGGGATCATGTTTATTTACCTCTTAGTTAGAATGACATGACTGTATACATCGTATTGTAGTCCCTGTCTGCCTTCCATAATTATGACCCATATGTTTTGTATGTGGTTGTTTGTAAACATTTTAATAATATATATCTTCCTGCGACT
>NW_021285620.1:0-1007 GCF_002162155.2 Triticum dicoccoides
TTGTATCGCCCACAACTCACTTGTGTTCCACTCGTGCATATGACATCTACGCATAAAACCAGGCTCGGATGCCACTATTGGGGAACGTAGTAATTTCAAAATTTTCCTACGCACACGCAAGATCATGGTGATGCATAGCAACGAGAGGGGAGAATGTTGTCTACGTACCCTAGTAGACCGAAAGCGGAAGCGTTATAAAAACGCGGTTGATGTATTCATACGTCTTCACGGACCGACCAATCAAGCAGAGAAACTACGGCACCTCCGAGTTCTAGCACACATTTAGCTCGATGACGATCCCCGGACTCCGATCTAGCAGGGTGTCGGGGAAGAGTTCTGTCAGCACGACGGCGTGGTGACGATCTTGATGTTCTACCGTCGCAGGGCTTTGCCTAAGCACCGCTACAATATTATCGAGGACTATGGTGGAGGGGGGCACCGCACACGGCTAAGAGATCTTGGAGATCAATTTTTCTGTCTTAGAGGTGCCCCCCTGCCCCCGTATATAAAGGAGCCAAGGGGGAGGGGGCGGCCGGCAAAGGAGGGCGCGCCAAGGGAGAGTCCTACTCCCGGTGGGTTCCTAGTTGGAGAAGGAGAAGGGGGGAAGGAGGAGGAAGAGGGAAAGGAAAGGGGGGGCGCCACCCCCCTCTCCTTGTCCTATTAGGACTAGGGGGAGGGGGCGCGGCCAGCCCCTTGCCTCCTCTCTTCCTCTCCACTAGGGCCCATGTAGGCCCATTAAGCCTCCGGGGGGTTCCGGTAACCTCCCGGTACACCGGTAAAATCCCGATTTGACCCGGAATGATTCCGATATCCAAATATAGGCTTCCAATATATCAATCTTTATGTCCCAACCATTTCGAGACTCCTCGTCATGTCCGTGATCACATCCGGGACTCCGAACAACCTTTGGTACATCAAAAACTATAAACTCATAATATAACTGCCATCGTAACGTTAAGCGTGTGGACCCTACGGGTTCGAGAACTATGTAGACATGACCTAGAACT
>NW_021285621.1:0-1126 GCF_002162155.2 Triticum dicoccoides
CTCGCATAATGACCTCCTCCCTTACAACGACGACAAATAATATCACTTGTGTGCCCTGTTGATGCCATGGAAGAAGAAGAACGCTGTGCAGGCCCCGCAGGTGCGCTCTTGGCAGATAATGGTGGTTGTGCCTGTTTTCTTGTATCACGGCTGGAGGTGGCACCGGATGGAGGTGCTGGTGCAGTTAAAGTAGAAGATGCACGTGGTGTCCATGATGAAGGTCGGCCTGCAGAAAAGTTAGTTCGCCCCAATGCTTGTCGATCCTGCACTTCACGTTCAGCTTTACAAGCAAGATGGAATAAACGAGTGATATTAGTATACTCCTTATAGTCTAGAATGGTCTGAATCTCTCTATTTAATCCACCCAGAAAACGTGCAAGCATAGCTTCATTCTCCTCAACAATACCACATCTAATCATGCCAGTTTATAATTCCTGATAATATTCTTCTACATAATTTTTCCCTTGTCTTAAACGCTGCAATTTTTGAAGCAATTCACGTTGATAATATGGTGGAACCCAACGCGTACGCATAGCAGTTTTCAAAGCAGCCCAAGTAGTTGGAATAGGATATAATCTACAATGTTCAGACCACCATACACATGCAAAACTAGTGAAAGCACAAACGGCAGCAGCAACTCGTCTCTCCTCAGGATATTGTAAACATCTAAATCGTTGTTCAGTTTCTAACTCCCAAGTAAGATATATATCAGGAACATATCTACCCTCAAATGGTGGAATATTCAATTTCAGTTTAGGAATATGGACATCATCTCGTACCTGAGGTGGTGGTGCAGGCCTACCATTACGAATATATACCTGAGGTCGACCTGCTGGTGGTGGTACAGGGGGCTGCACGTAGTGTTGATTTTGATCAACCTCATCCTCATAATCTCCCACATAATCATCCTCCTCCGCATCAGCAGCAGGAGCCACAGAAGTATCAACAGCAGCACCAACAGTTTGGCCAAACGCAAGAGGAACACGGCTTGCTCGGCGGAGGTCTGCTTCGCGACGTGGAGGTAGTCGTTGTTGTTGTTGTTGTTGGAGAGGTGCGTTAGGTGCAGCGGGTGGTGGTGGTGGAAGACGCGCGAGCAATTCATTAAACTTGTTATCGAGCTTTGTTT
>NW_021285622.1:0-701 GCF_002162155.2 Triticum dicoccoides
AGATGTGTGCTAACTATCCTAGGTTCTTATCAAGTTTTAATATTTGAAATTTTCAATATTTGAAGAGATGTGTGCTAACTATCCTTGGTTCTTATCAAGTTTTAATATTTGAAATTTGCTATATTTGAAGAGATGTGTGCTAACTATCCTTGGTACTTATCAAGTTCTAATATTTGAAATTTACAATATTTGAAGAGATGTGTGCTAAATATCCTTGGTTCTTATCAAGTTTTATTATTTGAAATTTGCAATATTTGAAGAGATGTGTGCTAACTACCCTTGGTTCTTATCGAGTTTTAATATTTGAAATTTGCTATATTTGAAGAGATGTGTGCTAACTATCCTTGGTTCTTATCAAGTTTTAATATTTGAAATTTGCAATATTTGAAGAGATATGTGCTAACTATCCTTGGTTCTTATCAAGTTTTAATATTTGAAATTTGCAATATTTGAGGAGATGTGTGCTAACTATCCTTGGTTCTTATCAAGTTTAAATATTTGAAATTTGCTATATTTGAAGAGATGTGTGCTATCTATCCTTGGTTCCTATCAAGTTTTAATATTTGAAATTTTCAATATTTGAGGAGATGTGTGCTACCTATCCTTGGTGCTTATCAAGTTTTAATATTTGAAATTTGCAATATTTTAAGAGATGTGTGCTAACTATCCTTGGTTCTTGTCAAGTTTTAATATTTGAAATT
>NW_021285623.1:0-24585 GCF_002162155.2 Triticum dicoccoides
CAGGAGGATGATGAGTATGCGGGCGATTATGAGGATGAGGTTGATCAAAATCAGATCTACAAGCAGCCACCAGCACCACCACCAGCAGGTCGACCTCAGGTATATATTCGTAATGGTAGGCCTGCACCACCACCTCAGGTACGAGATGATGTCCATATTCCTAAACTGAAATTGAATATTCCACCATTTGAGGGTAGATATGTTCCTGATATATATCTTACTTGGGAGTTAGAAACTGAACAACGATTTACATGTTTACAATATCCTGAGGAGAGACGAGTTGCTGCTGCTGTTTGTGCTTTCACTAGTTTTGCATGTGTATGGTGGTCTGAACATTGTAGATTATATCCTATTCCAACTACTTGGGCTGCTTTGAAAACTGCTATGCGTACGCGTTGGGTTCCACCGTATTATCAACGTGAATTGCTTCAAAAATTGGAGCGTTTAAGACAAGGAAAAAATTCTGTAGAAGAATATTATCAGGAATTACAAACTGGCATGATTCGATGTGGTATTGTTGAGGAGAATGAAGCTATGCTTGCACGTTTTCTGGGTGGATTAAATAGAGAGATTCAGACCATTCTAGACTATAAGGAGTATACTAATATCACTCGTTTATTCCATCTTGCTTGTAAAGCTGAACGTGAAGTGTAGGATCGACAAGCATTGGCGCGAACTAACTTTTCTGCAGGCCGACCTTCATCATGGACACCACGTGCATCTTCTACTTCAACTGCACCAGCACCTCAATTAGGTGCCTCCTCCAGTCGTGATACAAGAAAACAGGCACAACCACCATTATCTGCCAAGAGCGCACCTGCGGGGCCTGCACAGCGTTCTTCTTCTTCCATGGCATCAACAGGGCACACAAGTGATATTATTTGTCGTCGTTGTAAGGGAGGAGGTCATTATGCGAGGGAATGCAAATCTCCGCGTGTGATGATTGCTACCGCGGATGGTGGATATGAGTCCGCTAGTGACTATGATGAGGAGACTTTGGCTCTTATTACACGTGAAGAACATGGTGGAGATGATTCTGATCATGAGACGCAATACATGGCTCCTGAAGATGCTGACAGGTATGAATGTTTAGTTGCTCAACGTGTTTTGAGTGTGCAGGTCACACAAGCTGAGCAAAATCAGAGGCACAATTTGTTCCATACCAAGGGAGTTGTGAAGGAACGTTCTGTGCGCGTCATAATAGACGGAGGGAGCTGCAACAACTTGGCTAGCATGGAGATGGTGGAGAAGCTTTCTCTCACCACAAGACCACATCCACATCCTTACTACATCCAATGGTTCAACAACAGCGGCAAGGTTAAGGTAACACGTACTGTTCGTGTGCATTTTAGTATCTCTACATATGCTGATTATGTTGATTGTGATGTGGTACCTATGCAAGCATGTTCCTTATTACTTGGTAGACCATGGCAATTTGATAAAAATTCTGTACACCATGGTAGAAACAATCACTATACTCTTGTTCATAAGGATAAAAATATTACTTTGCTTCCTATGTGATGAGGACATCAATACAATTGTTACACCCACAGCCCCTGCTGCTATACATACTGGACCAATTACTAGAGCTCGTGCACGCCAACTAAATTACCAGGTACTTTCGTTTCTTGGTAATGATTCTAATGTTCATGAGAATATGATGCTGCCTAAATTGGATACATTTGTTTTGCTTACAAATGAAGGGCCTAGCTTGGAGAAGGATGAACATTGGAGCAAGAACAAGCATGGAGATGATGGCATGCGCAAGGGGAACAAGAACGGAGTTACAAGTGATGATTTCAGGACTTTGAAGCCACCATAATGGGTGCATGAAGCCTTGGACGAAATATACAAGATGCCACTTCATAAATTTCGTCCCGAGGCTATTTTAGGTGCTGCGTCACCTTATTATTGGGCCAGGCCCATGTATTTTAGAGTCCGTATGTGTGGGGAAACAAGAGATAGGGTTGATTTCGGACCCCTCCACCAAGGGCCACGAAATTCCCCCCTCTTCCTCCATATATACAGCTCTTAGGGCATCGTTTAGACTTTGGGTTTTGTTTAGATTAAAAGTTCGCCATAGCTGCAACTTCGCGTACTTCGTTTGTGTTCAACGACCAGACAAAGGCGTCACAGAACCCCACCTTGATCAATAAAGCTTTCATCTTATATTCGCAATATCCAGATTGCAATCTTAGTTTCTTGCTTGTTCTTCGTTTGCTCGCAGGAAACAGACCCTCGTGGTCAGGTTGATCGTGCTCCGGCGTGGTCAATAACCTCTCGGAGTTGGTTTAGCGATTGCTAAGGCGCGACGTCCTCGCACGTTCGTAGTCGGATCGTCAAAGTCGACTTCCACCAAAGCGAAATCCACCATCTCATCGAAAGACGGGACACCTTTGCCTCTATCACCTCCACCAAGGGCCACGAAATTCCCCCTCTCTTCCTCCATATATACAGCCCTTAGGGCATCGTTTAGACTTTGGGTTTTGTTTAGATTAAAAGTTCGCCATAGCTGCAACTTCGCGTACTTCGTTTGTGTTCAACGACCAGACAAAGGCGTCACAGAACCCCACCTTGATCAATAAAGCTTTCATCTTATATTCGCAATATCCAGATTGCAATCTTAGTTTCTTGCTTGTTCTTCGTTTGCTCGCAGGAAACAGACCCTCGTGGTCAGGTTGATCGTGCTCCGGCGTGGTCAATAACCTCTCGGAGTTGGTTTAGCGATTGCTAAGGCGCGACGTCCTCGCACGTTCGTAGTCGGATCGTCAAAGTCGACTTCCACCAAAGCGAAATCCACCATCTCATCGAAAGACGGGACACCTTTGCCTCTATCAGTACGCGTTGGGTTCCACCATATTATCAACGTGAATTGCTTCAAAAATTGCAGCGTTTAAGACAAGGGAAAAATTCTGTAGAAGAATATTATCAGGAATTACAAACTGGCATGATTAGATGTGGTATTGTTGAGGAGAATGAAGCTATGCTTGCATGTTTTCTAGGTGGATTAAATAGAGAGATTCAGACCATTCTAGACTATAAGGAGTATACTAATATCACTCGTTTATTCCATCTTGCTTGTAAAGCTGAACGTGAAGTGCAGGATCGACAAGCATTGGGGCGAACTAACTTTTTTGCAGGCCGACCTTCATCATGGACACCACGTGCATCTTCTACTTCAACTGCACCAGCACCTCCATCCGGTGCCACCTCCAGCCGTGATACAAGAAAACAGGCACAACCACCATTATCTGCCAAGAGCGCACCTGCGGGGCCTGCACAGCGTTCTTCTTCTTCCATGGCATCAACAGGGCACACAAGTGATATTATTTGTCGTCGTTGTAAGGGAGGAGGTCATTATGCGAGAGAATGCAAATCTCCGCGTGTGATGATTGCTACCGCGGATGGTGGATATGAGTCCGCTAGTGACTATGATGAGGAGACTTTGGCTCTTATTACACGTGAGGAACATGGTGGAGATGATTCTGATCATGAGACGCAATACATGGCTCCTGAAGACGCTGACAGGTATGAATGTTTAGTTGCTCAACGTGTTTTGAGTGTGCAGGTCACACAAGCTGAGCAAAATCAGAGGCACAATTTGTTCCATACCAATGGAGTTGTGAAGGAACGTTCTGTGCGCGTCATCATAGACGGAGGGAGCTGCAACAACTTGGCTAGCATGGAGATGGTGGAGAAGCTTTCTCTCACCACAAGACCACATCCACATCCTTACTACATCCAATGGTTCAACAACAGCGGCAAGGTTAAGGTAACACGTACTGTTCGTGTGCATTTTAGTATCTCTACATATGCTGATTATGTTGATTGTGATGTGGTACCTATGCAAGCATGTTCCTTATTACTTGGTAGACCATGGCAATTTGATAAAAATTCTGTACACCATGGTAGAAACAATCACTATACTCTTGTTCATAAGGATAAAAATATTACTTTGCTTCCTATGACTCCTGATTCCATTTTGAAAGATGATATTAATAGAGCTAATAAAGCACAACAGGAGAAGAATACGAGTGAAAATCAGATTGTGGCAAAAGAATTTGAGCAAAAAATGAAGCCTAATAATAAACCATCTAGTGTTGCTTCTGAAATTAAATTGAAAAGTGCATGTTTATTTGCCACCAAATCTGATATTGATGAGCTAGATTTCAGCAAATCTGTTTGCTATGCTTTTGTGTGTAAAGAGGCATTATTTTCATTCGAGGACGTGCCTTCCTCTTTGCCTCCTGCTGTCACTAACATTTTGCAGGAGTTCGCTGACGTTTTTCCACAAGACGTGCCACCGGGATTACTGCCTATTCGAGGGATTGAGCATCAGATTGACTTAATTCCCGGTGCTTCACTGCCAAACCGTGCACCAAACCGTGCATGATGCTGATTTTAAAGATGTAATGCATAATTGTAAAGAAGGAAGAATGTGGAACAAGTTTGTTGTTAACGATGGATTTGTGTTTCGTGCTAACAAGCTATGCATTCCAGCTAGCTCCGTTCGTCTTTTGTTGTTGCAGGAGGCGCATGGAGGAGGATTAATGGGACACTTTGGCGTGAAGAAGACGGAGGACGTACTTGCTACACATTTCTTTTGGCCAAAGATGAGACGGATGTTGAGCGTTTTATTGCTCGCTGCACTACATGTCAAAAAGCTAAGTCACGACTCAATCCTCATGGTTTATATATGCCTTTGCCTGTACCTAGTGTTCCTTGGGAGGATATATCTATGGACTTTGTTTTAGGTTTACCTCGAACAAAGAAGGGGAGGGATAGCATATTTGTTGTCGTGGATAGATTCTCGAAAATGGAACACTTTATACCATGTCATAAAAGCGATGATGCTGTTAATGTTGCTGATTTGTTCTTTCGTGAAATTATTCGCTTGCATGGTGTGCCAAATACTATTGTTTCAGATCGTGATACTAAATTTCTTAGCCACTTTTGGAGATGTTTATGGGCTAAGTTGGGCACTAAACTGCTTTTTAGTACTACTTGTCACCCCCAAACTGATGGACAAACTGAAGTAGTCAATAGAACGTTGTCTACTATGCTTAGGGCTGTTTTGAAGAATAATAAGAAAATGTGGGAGGAATGCTTGCCTCATATTGAATTTGCTTATAATCGTTCATTGCATTCTACTACTAAGGTGTGCCCTTTTGAAGTTGTGTATGGGTTCCTACCTCGTGCACCTATTGATTTGTTGCCTCTTCCATCTTCGGAGAAGGTTAATTTTGATGCTAAACAACGTGCTGAATTGATTTTAAAAATGCATGAGTTAACTAAGAAAAACATTGAGCGCATGAATGCTAAATATAAACTTGCTGGAGATAAGGGTAGAAAACATGTTGTGTTTGCACCTGGAGATCTTGTTTGGTTACATTTGCGTAAGGATAGATTTCCTGATTTGCGCAAATCAAAGTTAATGCCACGTGCTGATGGTCCCTTTAAGGTGTTAGAGAAAATAAATGATAATGCATATAAACTTGAGCTGCCTGCAGATTTTGGGGTTAGTCCCACTTTTAACATTGCAGATTTGAAGCCTTATTTGGGTGAGGAAGATGAACTTCCGTCGAGGACGACTTCATTTCAAGAAGGGGAGGATGATGAGGACATCAATACAATTGTTACACCCACAACCCCTGCTGCTATACATACTGGACCAATTACTAGAGCTCGTGCACGCCAACTAAATTACCAGGTACTTTCGTTTCTTGGTAATGATTCTAATATTCATGAGAATATGATGCTGCCTAAATTGGATACATTTGTTTTGCTTACAAATGAAGGGCCTAGCTTGGAGAAGGATGAACATTGGAGCAAGAACAAGCATGGAGATGATGGCATGCGCAAGGGAAACAAGAACGGAGTTACAAGTGATGATTTCAGGACTTTGAAGCCACCATAATGGGTGCATGAAGCCTTGGACGAAATATACAAGATGCCACTTCATAAATTTCGTCCCGAGGCTATTTTAGGTGCTGCGTCACCTTATTATTGGGCCCGGCCCATGTAATTTCGAAATACATAAGTATAGGCTATTTTTAGAGTCCGTATGTGTGGGGAAACAAGAGATAGGGTTGATTTCGGACCCCTCCACCAAGGGCCACGAAATTCCCCCCCTCTTCCTCCATATATACAGCCCTTAGGGCATCGTTTAGACTTTGGGTTTTGTTTAGATTAAAAGTTCGCCATAGCTGCAACTTCGCGTACTTCGTTTGTGTTCAACGACTAGACAAAGGCGTCACAGAACCCCACCTTGATCAATAAAGCTTTCATCTTATATTCGCAATATCCAGATTGCAATCTCAGTTTCTTGCTTGTTCTTCGTTTGCTCGCAGGAAACAGACCCTCGTGGTCAGGTTGATCGTGCTCCGGCGTGGTCAATAACCTCTCGGAGTTGGTTTAGCGATTGCTAAGGCGCGACGTCCTCGCACGTTCGTAGTCGGATCGTCAAAGTCGACTTCCACCAAAGCGAAATCCATCATCTCATCGAAAGACGGGACACCTCCGCCTCTATCAATACCACATCTAATCATTCCAGTTTGTAATTCCTGATAATATTCTTCTACAGAATTTTTTCCTTGTCTTAAGCGCTGTAATTTCTGAAGCAATTCACGTAGATAATATGGTGGAACCCAACGAGTACGCATAGCAGTTTTCAAAGCAGTCCAAGTAGTTGGAATAGGATATAATCTACAATGTTCAGACCACCATACACATGCAAAACTAGTGAAAGCACAAACAGCAGCGGCAACCCGTCTCTCCTCGGGATATTGTAAACATGTAAATCATTGTTCAGTTTCTAACTCCCAAGTAAGATATATATCAGGAACATATCTACCCTCGAAAGGTGGAATATTCAATTTCAGTTTAGGAAGATGGTCATGATCTCGTACCTGAGGGAAAGCCCTACCATTGTGATTATTTGCATGTGGACGACCTGGTGGTTGTGGTGCGGGTGGTTGCACGTAGTTCTGATTTTGAGCAACCTCATCCTCGTAATCTCCCACATAATCATCCTCCTCCGCATCAGCAGCAGGAGCCACAGAAGTATCAACAGCAGCACCAACAGTTTGGCCAAACGCAAGAGGAACACGGCTCGCCCGGTGGAGATCTGTTTCGCGACGTGGAGGTAGTCGTTGTTGTTGTTGTTGGAGAGGTGCGTTAGGTGCAGCGGGTGGTGGTGGTGGAAGACGCGCGAGCAATTCATTAAACTTGTTATCGAGCTTTGTTTCGAACGTCTTCTCCATGCCATCTATCTTCTCCATGGCCTCTTCAAATCTGTTTAGCACATCTTGCACCTGTCCACTCATCATTTGCTGAAATTTATCATGCAAATCCTTATTCGTCATGTTCTCCCAGTCAGTCTCGTCGGCTTGTGATCCTGGCATGGTTAGCAGCAATAGAAACACACAAGAATATGATCCTACAGACTACTAACAAGAGGTGGTGATGGGTGTCACAAATCCGTCAAGCAAATCTCAAATTCTTACCAGTTCTTACCCAGCAGCAGGCGGTGATCGGCAACCGTTGTAGTCAAAAACTCTCAAAGCTTGGATAGAGCAATTACCAGGGAGAGTCAAACGCACGACGTAGATGTATGTGGAGCTGGGAAGGCTTATAATATGGTAGCAAAAAGGGTCAGCAATAATCAATTCAGAGATGCAAAGTTGAAAAAACGCTCAACGACAGTACTGTGCTGGTCCTAGGCTAGACTGTGCTAGAGACGCGAGCCTAGAACACCAACAAAATCATGGCGCGACACGTAAACAAGGGAAAAGCACACTCTGGATTTGTTTTCGCTCTTTTTTTTGCGCTGTTTTTTTTTGCGCTATTTTTTTTTGCAAAAAATCACTATAATGGCGAGTGTCTCAAAACTCTTCCTAGGTCAAACTGACAGGATGGGCACGAAATTTTTTCGACCAATTTTTTTTTCGACTGCCCGGACCCAAAAACTGGAAACGGGTCAAAAAAAACTTCCTATAATGGCACCTGTCTCAAAACACTCAGAAACACCTAAAAATAGGATAGCCAGAAATTTTTTCGAAAAATGCGTTTTCAAAAATTTTTGGGCCTAAACGGAGGGTGGTTTCCGGACTCTTTTTTTTCGAAACCTACTCCGGCAAGGAAACACGAATCGGAATCTAGATGGATCTCGAAAACAAACCTAATATGACAAGAACTCGGATTGGTGGTGGATATATGGTAGTAGATGGCAGCGGTGGTGGTATATGACAGCGGTGGTGGTATATGGATACGGATTCGAAGCGGTGGCGGATAAGCGGCGGTGGTAGATGGCAGGGGCGATGATGATGGTGCGGCGGCGGCGTGACAACTTATGACCAGAACTCGAAACTCTAAAAGACTAGACTCTAAGACCAGCAACTAGACACGACGATGCAACCGCAAATTCAACAAAGCAAAACCCTAAAAAGATTATGCAAAGGCTTAGATTGGTTCGGATATGATGAACTAACCCTAATTTTTTTTGTGGCTATAGGTATGAAGAACAGACTCGATCTAAACTACGAAAAACTATAAAATCTCACCGAGCAACCTGGAAATCTGATACCACTTGATAGAGGCAAAGGTGTCCCGTCTTTCGATGAGATGATGGATATCGCTTTGGTGGCAGTTGACTTTGACGATCCGACTACGAACGTGCGAGGACGTCGCGCCTTAGCAATCGCTAAACCAACTCCGAGAGGTTATTGACCACGCCGGAGCACGATCAACCTGACCACGAGGGTCTGTTTCCTGCAAGCAAACGAAGAACAAGCAAGAAACTGAGATTGCAATCTGGATATTGCGAATATAAGATAAAAGCTTTATTGATCAAGGTGGGGTTCTGTGACGCCTTTGTCTGGTCGTTGAACACAAATGAAGTACGCGAAGTTGCAGCTATGGCGAACTTTTAATCTAAACAAAACCCAAAGTCTAAACGATGCCTAAGGGCTGTATATATGGAGGAAGAGGGGGGAATTTCGTGACCCTTGGTGGAGGGGTCCGAAATCAACCCTATCTCTTGTTTCCCCACACATACGGACTCTAAAAATAGCCTATACTTATGTATTTCGAAATTACATGGGCCTGGCCCAATAATAAGGTGACGCAGCACCTATAATAGCCCCGGGACGAAATTTATGAAGTGGCATCTTGTATATTTCGTCCAAGGCTTCATGCACCCATTATGGTGGCTTCAAAGTCCTGAAACCATCACTTGTAACTCCGTTCTTGTTCCCCTTGCGCATGCCATCATCTCCATGCTTGTTCTTAATCCAATGTTCATCCTTCTCCAAGCTAGGCCCTTCATTTGTAAGCAAAACAAATGTATCCAATTTAGGCAGCATCATATTCTCATGAACATTAGAATCATTACCAAGAAACGAAAGTACCTGGTAATTTAGTTGGCGTGCGCGAGCTCTAGTAATTGGTCTAGTATTTATAGCAGCAGGGGCTGTGGGTGTAACAATTGTATTGATGTCCTCATCACCCCCTGTAGGGCGCGCCCCCTGTCTCGTGGGCACCTCGTGTGCCTCCCAGACTCCGTTTTCTTGTATGTTATGTATTTTGGTCGGTAAAAATTCATTATATATACTCCCGAAGGTTTTGACCACCGTATCACGCAAATATCTTCTATTTTCGTTTCGAGCTATTCCTGTTGCAGAATAAAGCAAGACGTCTTCTCAGGAATCTGTTGGGGAGAGCCGGGTGTCTCACCCAACGCCAGGTCCAGGAGCAAATAGCAATGCCTATCACTTTGGACCTTCAACGGAGGATGAGATGGAGGATGATTTGAAAAGGATAGATGCCATGGAGGAAGATCAAGAAGTTACCTCTCGTCTACAAGCAGAATTCACTATGGGGGAACTACCTAGCCTGGCTGTCCCTACTTCGGTCATCCCTTCCAACTCTAGATTTCTTTCTTATGAAAATATGAAAAAGAGTTTCACGTGTTCTCCAGAAGCTATGCAGCATCCTTGGGTAAAAGGAGCCTTGGCCGTTGCGGGCAAGCTCCGTAAAGAAATTATGGACCTCAAACAACAAGTCAATAAGTTCGAGGAGGAGAACCGTATCCTGAAGGGCATCATCGCCAAGAAGATCATAACACCAACCGCGAAGAAGGAAAAATAATCACATGGGTATGGGCACTCCCCTTGGCAACTACCAAGCTTGGGGGAGGTGCCCCGGTATCGTATCACCATCACACTCTTATCTTTACCGCTTTATTTAGTTCGATCCTTTTAGTAGTATCTTGATCTCGTAGATTAAAGTTTTGATATCAAGTAGTTTTGAGTTTTGCATTGTGATCTCTTTATGTAAGCGAGTCCGTGTGCTATCTATAATAAAGATTAGTGTTGAGTCAAGGGCTTTGCTATGTTGCTATGATCTTGAGAATGTAGAAAGAACAAAAGAGTTCATATTGATCTTATGGATAGTGATAACTTCACACATATAAAGTATGAGGCATAAAAATTGTTGAGAGTTGATAAATGTAGCCTTGGTCATCGTTGCAATTAATAGGAAGTGATAAGGAAAGAGTGGTTCACATATAAATATATTATCTTGGACATCTTTTATGATTGTGAAGCACTCATTAATTATGACATGCTAAAAGAATTGACGTTGGACAAGGAAGACAACGTAATGGTTTATGTTTTCCGACATCTCAGTTAAAGTATATTGTCATTGACCTTCCAAACATGTTGAGCTTGCCTTTCCCCCTCATGCTAGCCAAATTCCTTGCACCAAGTAGAGATAGTAATTGTGCTTCCAAATACCGATAAACCCAGTCATGCCATGAGAATCCACCATACCTACCTATGGATTGAGTAAGATCCTTCAAGTAAGTTGTCATCGGTGCAAGCAATAAAAATTGCTCTCTAAATATGTATGACTTATTAGTGCAGAGAAAATAAACTTTGTACGAACTTGTTGTGGAAGTAATAAAAGCCACGAACTGTATAATAAAGGTCCACATACAAGGGGCAATGTAAAGTGACATTCTTTTGCACTAAGATTTTATGCATCAACCCTAAACGCGCATGACAACCTCTGCTTCCCTCTGCGAAGGGCCTATCTTTTACTTTATGTTTTTACTTTATGCTTGAGTCAAGGTGATCCTCACCTTTCCCCGTTTTCATTTTATCCTTTGGCAAGCTTCTTGTGTTTGAAAGATCATGATATATATATCCAATTGGATGTAAGTTGGCATAGGCTATTATTGTTGACATCACCTAAAGGTGAATACGTTGGGAGACAACATAATAAGCCCCTATCTTTCTCAGTGTCCGGCTGAAACTCTATAACCACAAGTATTGCGTGAGTGTTAACAATTGTGGGAGACTACGAGATAGTTGAGTATGTGAGCTTGCTGAAAAGCTCTATTATTGACTCTTTCTGATGTTGCGATAAATTGCAATTGCTTCAGTGACTGAGATTATAGTTTGTTAGTTCCCAATGAAGTTTTTGAACCATACTTGACATTGTGAATTGCTTATTACTTGAGCATTGGAAATCATATGACACCTCTATGTCCATTGGAAATCATATATATGTTACTGTTATTAGAATGATCATGATGCCCTCATGTCCGTATGTTATTTTTATCGACACCTCTATCTCTAAACATGTGGACATATTTTTTGATTTTGGCTTCCGCTTGAGGACAAGCGAGGTCTAAGCTTGGGGGAGTTGATACGTCCATTTTGCATCATGCTTTTATATCAATATTTATTGCATTATGGGCTGTTATTACACATTATATCTCAATACTTATGGCTATTCTCTCTTATTTTACAAGGTTTACCATGAAGAGGGGGAATGCCGGCAGCTGGAATTTTGGCTGGAAAAGGAGCAAACATTGGAAACCAATTCTGCACAACTCCAAAAGTCCTGAAACTCCACGAAACAACCTTTTGAATTTAATAAGAATTTATGAGTGAAAGAAATAGACCAGGGGGCCCACACAGTGTCCAGGAGACCGGGGGGCGCCCCCCTATAGGGCGCGGCCCCCTATCTCCTGGGCCCCCTGGTGGGCCTCCGGCGTCCATCTTCTCCTATATGAAGGATTTTGTCCTGGAAAAAAATCATGGGCAAGCTTATGGGACAAAACTCCACCGCCACAAGGCGGAACCTTGGCGGAATCAATCTAGGGCTCTGGCGGAGCTGTTCTGCCGGGGACACTTCCCTCCGGGAGGGGGAAATCATCACCAACATCATCACCAACGATCCTCTCATCGGGAGGGGGTCAATCTCCATCAACATCTTCACCAGCACCATCTCCTCTCAAAACCCTAGTTCATCTCTTGTATCCAATCTTGTATCAAAACCACAAATTGGTACCTGTGGGTTGCTAGTAGTGTTGATTACTCCTTGTAGTTGATGCTAATTGGTTTACTTGGTGGAAGATCATATGTTCAGATCCTTTATGCATATTATTACTCCTCTGATTATGAACATGAATATGCTTTGCGAGTAGTTACGTTTGTTCCTGAGGACATGGGCGAAGTCTTGCTATTAGTAGTCATTTGAATTTGGTATTCATTCGATATTTTATGAGATGTATGTTGTCTCTCCTCTAGTGGTGTTATTAGATGAGGACATCAATACCATTGTTACACCCACAGCCCCTACTGCTAAATATACTGGACCAATTACTAGAGCTCGCGCACGTCAATTAAATTATCAGGTACTTTCGTTTCTTGGTAATGATTCTAATGTTCATGAGAATATGATGCTGCCTAAATTGGATACATTTGTTTTGCTTACAAATGAAGGGCCTACCTGGGAGAAGGATGGACATTGGAGCAAGAACAAGCATGGAGATGATGCCATGCGCAAGGGGAACAAGAACGGAGTTACAAGTGATGATTTCAGGACTTTGAAGGCACCATAATGGGTGCATGAAGCCTTGGACAAAATATACAAGATGCCACTTCATAAATTTCGTCCCGAGGCTATTCTAGGTGCTGCGTCACCTTATTATTGGGCCAGGCCATTGTAATTTCGAAATACATAAGTATAGGCTATTTTTAGAGTCCGTATGTGTGGGGAAACAAGAGATAGGGTTGATTTCGGACCCCTCCACCGAGGGCCACGAAATTCCCCCCTCTTCCTGCATATATACAGCCCTTAGGGCACCATTTAGACTTTGGGTTTTGTTTAGATTAAAGTTCGCCATAGCTGCAACTTCGCGTACTTCGTTTGTGTTCAACGACCATACAAAGGTGTCACATAACCCCACCTTGATCAATAAAGCTTTCATCTTATATTCGCAATATCCAGATTGCAATCTCAGTTTCTTGCTTGTTCTTCGTTTGCTCGCAAGAAACAGACCCTCGTGGTCAGGTTGATCGTGCTCCGGCGTGGTCAATAACCTCTCGGAGTTGGTTTAGCGATTGCTAAGGCGCGACGTCCTCGCACGTTCGTAGACGGATCATTAAAGTCGACTTCCACCAAAGCGAAATCCATCATCTCATCAAAAGATGGGACACCTTTGCCTGTATCAAGTGGTATCAGAGGTCCTGGTTGCTCGGTGAGATTTTACAGTTTTTTGTAGTTTAGATCGAGTCTGTTCTTCATACCTATAGTCCACGAAAAAACCACAAAAAAAATTAGGGTCAGTTCATCATATCCGAACCAATCTGAGCCTTTGCATAATCTTTTTAGGGTTTTGCTTTGTCTAATTTGCGGTTGCATCGTTTGTGTCTAGTTGCTGGTCTTAGCGTCTAGTCTTTTAGAGTTTCGAGTTCTGGTCATAAGTTGTCATGCCGCCACCGCACCATCATCATCGCCCCTGCCACCTACCACCACCGCTTCGAATCCGTATCCATATACCACCACCAATCCGTGTCCATATACCACCACCGATCCATATCCATATACTACCACTGCTACCACCACCGCTGCCATATACCACCACCATATATCCACCACCAATCCGAGTTCCTTGCATATTAGCTTTGTTTTCGAGATCCATCTAGTTTCCGATTCGTGTTTCCTTGCCGAAGTAGGTTTCGGAAAAAAAATCCGTTTAGGCCCTCCGTTTAGGCCCAAAATTTTCCGGAAACCACCCTCCGTTTAGGCCCAAAATTTTCCAAAAACACACTTGACAAAAAAATTCTGGCTATCCTATTTTTAGGTGTTTCTAAGCGTATTGAGACAGTCGCCATTATAGAAAGTTTTTTTGACCCGTTTCCAGTTCTTGGGTCCGGGCAGTCGAAAAAAAAATTTGGTCGAAAAAAATTTCGTGTCCATCCTGTCAGTTTGACCTGGGAAGAGTTTTGAGACACTCGCCATTATAGTGATTTTTCGCAAAAAAAAGCAGCAGAAAAAAGGAGCGATTTTTTTTCCAGAGTGTGCTTTTCCCTTGTTTACGTGCAGCGCCGTGATTTTGTTAGTGTTCTAGGCTCGCGTCTCTAGCACGGTCTAGCCTAGGACCAGCACAGTATGTTCGTTGAGCGTTTATTCAACTTATCATACTCACCACAAGTTTGCACTCCATGCATGGATTGACTCACATTATGATTGCCTTGTTGCATCTTGTATTCCCATGTCATCCATGATATATGAGCTTGTTCACTTCCTTAGCAAATTTGATGTGATCTTCCTTGATGGCGTATTCATACATCATGATCATATTGCCCATCATCAATTGCATGATAACATACACATGTTGAGCATCCATTGCCATATTCATGCTATTGATAAACCGTCTCACTATGACATCATTTTGCACCATGGTTGCATTAATCATATTTACAACACATTTGTGTGCACAATGATTGCATTTCCTCCCATGAATGCTTTGCATCTCATTCTAGATCATCTTGATAAGCTTCATGCATTTTGTCACGACCAATCTTGCCGCACGGACTCATTCTTACATGATGGACACTTTGTGTGCGCTAACCATTGTATTTCCGAGTGTTGCTTGTGTTTGCTCTTTTTGCATGTCTATCACTCCGGCGACACCTTGGACTACTCGGATGGCGCCATGTCTTCAACTTCGTCCAACTACAAGTCCGTCTATGACAACCGTTTTGATGAGGACATGACTACCTTGGATACGACCAAAAATATTGCATACATGCATATTTGTCAGGTGATTTCTAGTGCAAACTATTCAATAATCTATTTTATGTTATGCAGAACAAAAATACTTCACACACTTTTGTGTTATACAGAATAAACTAGAGGCGGGGTGTCCCGATCTTTCGATGAGATGATAACTATCGATTTGGTGGAGACGACTTTGACGATCCGACTACAAACGTGCACGACGTTGCGCCTTAGCAATCGCTAAACCAATCTCCTGAGGTTATTGACCACGCCGGAGCACGATCAACCTGACCACGAAGGACTATTCCTGCAAGCAATCGAAGAACGAGCAAGAATATGATAAAAGCAATCTGAATATTGCGAATATGTATGAAGTATTGATGAAGGTGGGGATCCGTAAGCGGTCTTGGTCTGGTCGTCGGACACAAACGAAGTACACGAAGTTGCAATGGCTAACTTTTAACTAAACAAATCCCAACGGAAAAGCTACTAGATGGATCTACTTATATAGGAGCAAGGGGTGGCGGCCTAGGAGGTGTGAGGACGTCCCAAGGCAGCCTAAAACTAACCCTAGGTCGTACAAGGCCAATGGGCCCAAGTGGAGGTGATGCAACACCTTTGGACTTGTTGTTTGACTCGGATTCTGCTGCAGTGTCTGATTGTTTCGTTGATATCTCAACGCTCCGGACGAATTTGAAGATGAATCCAATTGGGCTGCAAAGAGCACGAAATCTAGAATCCAACAAAAAAAGAATCACCCAATTCGGAGTCCGTATGAAAAAGTTGTTGGCATTTTGAGTCAGGTATGTCTGTGCAGTCCGAATCTGAATCCAGAACGTGAGAGACTTGGACTCTATCTTCTCTTGGCCCAAAAGTGAAAGAACTTTTTGAACAGCACTTCAACATCTCTTTCTCCCTTATCTTCATATGTGAATTGTACAAATATCCCATACACCTGAAATTAGACAAAACACAAAAGTGTGTGAAGTATTTTTGTTCTGCATAACATAAATAGATTATTGAATAGTTTGCACTAGAAATCACCTGACAAATATGCATGTATGCAATATTTTTGGTCGTATCCAAAGTAGTCATGTCCTCATCATCCTCCCCCTTTTGAAAACAAAGCCATCCTCGGCGTTGCTTAATCTGAAATGTGGCTAACAAAAGAGACAAGGTATACATGTTGTATATGTATATGTGATCCATTTTTACTTCCCTTGATTTTTGCACATATGACACATGTATACATGAGTAACTTTCATAGATATAAGTGAAGCTCTTATTATCAGAAGTAGAAGGCATGAAAATATTGCAACTCGGTTTGCACATATAAGTGAAGCTCTTATTCCTATCAAAAGATTGACAATATTCATCATTAAACCATCCCAACATTGGTGAATAAACCTTATTTGCATCAAATTTAAATGCTACAACATGCTTAAATAAGCAAACATGCAGTAAGTCATTGGACATAGAATCATCACCAAGATTAGAGGTCGTATCAAAATGATTAAACATTGGTTCTTTTGCATTAATAGTTAATTCAATGGGTGCACTCAAAATTGTTGGTATTTCAGTTGTTTGATCACATGATGCATTCATGATAGTAACATGATTCTCTAAAATAGGTGGCGTGCTCAAATCAACAGGTAACTCAACACATGATGTATTTAAGTTAATTAGGGATGCATCATTCTCATGTGAAGTTATATCATCAATACATATACTGTTACCTTGTCGCAAAGACGTAGCTGATGTTGGTATGGACAATGACAATGCACCATACACTTGAGATGATGTCGCACTCACAATTTGAGGTGTGGCTTCTCTAGTAGGTGCAACGGTGGAGGAATCAACCGATGGTAGTGAGCATGAATTGGAATAGTAGTTGTTGTAGTCACCCAATGCATCCTCCTGTAACTGTTTCTCAAAGGTACACGCACGAACATACATACCAGTAATGCAACAAGGAATATACCTAAATCTTGCCTGAATATCATGGTTCAAACCACCAAAAAATCTATTCATTGTATCATCCTCAGGTTCTTCTATGTCACAATGACGCATATAAGATTTGAACTCTTGGTAGTAAGCATGAACAGTGTTATTGCCTTGTTTAAATTGTTCAAATTTGCGAAGCAATTCACGATAATAGTAACGAGGGAAAAATTGTTGTCTCATTACATGTTTCAAATCTTTCCAAGTTGTGGGTTGGTTATCAATGTTTTTCTTGCAATGCACACTCCACCAAACAGAAGCAAAACCAGTAAATGCTCTAGTGGCAGCTCGTACTCGCTCAAGTTTAGAAAAGTCATGGTAACTAAAAACTTGTTCTACTTCAAACTCCCAAGCTAGATAAATAGCAGGATTAAATCTACCCTCAAATGATGGTAAAGAGATAACCTGACCATGTACTTGTGTGTGTTGTCCCAATTCTCGTGATGGTGAAGATGTGTTCGTCGTCCAAGAACTTCTTTCTCCGGAACCTGTCATGATTAGTAGAAACAAGAAACAAAATTCGAGAATAATGTTCCTATGCACTACTAGGGTGTGGTTGTAAAGTGCTCACAGTAAAGCAAATATCAATATCTTACAAGTTCTTACCATGCGGCAGGTGGTGACAGGCAACCAGCGGTGTCAAGTAACTCTGAAGATTGTGTAAAGCGATTGCCAGGGGAACGTACGTATACACGGTGTAGAAATATGTGGAGCTGGGTTGGCTATATATGGTAGCAAAATATTAGCAATAATCAATTCAAAGATGCAATGTTGAATAAACGTTCAACGGCGGTACTGTGCTGGTCCTAGGCTAGACCGGACTAGAGACGCGAGCCTAGTACACTAATGAGGTCACGGCATAGCACAACTAGCATCAATGAAGGATAAGTAGCTCTGGACAGCAAGATATAAGTGAAGATCACAACGGCAGTAAAGATAATGATGAATAACAACTGCCAAGCAGGATATATAACAACTCTCTCTCCAACTTTCCTCTTGAAAAGTTTGCTACTAACTCAAGCTTTCCAATGCAAAAAGAATCACTCAACTTTGAATTGATATGAGGAGTCAAAGAATTCTAAAACTGGCCTGAAAAACTGGAACACACTATATGCGCGAACTTCAGAGGGAAAAAAGACCTATTTAGAAGCTGATTTTGAGACGCCAAATATTGAACCTGCTTTTGCAAGTATTCAGATGCGTCTAGTCGCTAGCTTTAATTTGAGTACTTGTGGAGCCAAAACGGAGTTCGTATGAGGAAGTTATGCCTTTTTTACTGAACAGTGCACAAAACAGATTCCATTCCGAATTCAACTACGAGATTGAGTCTAGATAGATCCGAATTTTGTTTTTTTTTCTCTTCTCTCTTTTTTTCTCACACTTTTTTTTCTTTTTTTCTTTTTTTTCTCTATCTTTTTTTTCTCCCTCTTTCCAAGACAAACTAGTGATAGAGGCAAAGGTGTCCCGTCTTTCGATGAGATGATGGATATCGCTTTGGTGGCAGTCGACTTTGACGATCCGACTACGAACGTGTGAGGACGTCGCGCCTTAGCAATCGCTAAACCAACTCTAAGAGGTTATTGACCACGCCGGAGCACGATCAACCTGAGCACGAGGGTCTGTTTCCTGCGAGCAAACGAAGAACAAGCAAGAAACTGAGATTGCAATCTGGATATTGCGAATATAAGATGAAAGCTTTATTGATCAAGGTGGGGTTCTGTGACGCTTTTGTCTGGTCGTTGAACACAAACGAAGTACGCGAAGTTGCAGCTATGGCGAACTTTTAATCTAAATAAAGTCTAAACGATGCCCTAAGGGCTGTATATATGGAGGAAGAGGGGGGGAATTTCGTGGCCCTTGGTGGAGGGGTCCGAAATCAACCCTATCTCTTGTTTCCCCACACATACGGACTCTAAAAATAGCCTATACTTATGTATTTCGAAATTACATGGGCCTGGCCCAATAATAAGGTGACGCAGCACCTAAAATAGCCTCGGGATGAAATTTATGAAGTGGCATCTTGTATATTTCGTCCAAGGCTTCATGCACCCATTATGGTGGCTTCAAAGTCCTGAAATCATCACTTGTAACTCCGTTCTTGTTCCTCTTGCGCATGCCATCATCTCCATGCTTGTTCTTGCTCCAATGTTCATCCTTCTCCAAGCTAGGCCCTTCATTTGTAAGCAAAACAAATGTATCCAATTTAGGCAGCATCATATTCTCATGAACATTAGAATCATTACCAAGAAACGAAAGTACCTGGTAATTTAGTTGGCGTGCACGAGCTCTAGTAATTGGTCCAGTATGTATAGCAGCAGGGGCTGTGGGTGTAACAATTGTATTGATGTCCTCATCATCCTCCCCTTCTTGAAATGAAGTCGTCCTCGACGGAAGTTCATCTTCCTCACCCAAATAAGGCTTCAAATCTGCAATGTTAAAAGTGGGACTAACCCCAAAATCTGCAGGCAGCTCAAGTTTATATGCATTATCATTTATTTTCTCTAATACCTTAAAGGGACCGTCAGCACGTGGCATTAGCTTTGATTTGCGCAAATCAGGAAATCTATCCTTACGCAAATGTAACCAAACAAGATCTCCAGGTGCAAACACAACATGTTTTCTACCCTTATCTCCAGCAAGTTTATATTTAGCATTCATACGCTCAATGTTTTCCTTAGTTAACTCATGCATTTTTAAAATCAATTCAGCACGTTGTTTAGCATCAAAATTAACCTTCTCCGAAGATGGAAGAGGCAACAAATCAATAGGTGCACGAGGTAGGAAACCATACACAACTTCAAAAGGGCACATCTTAGTAGTAGAATGCAATGAACGATTATAAGCAAATTCAATATGAGGCAAGCATTCCTCCCACATTTTCTTATTATTCTTCAAAACAGCCCTAAGCATAGTAGACAATGTTCTATTGACTACTTCAGTTTGTCCATCAGTTTGGGGGTGACAAGTAGTACTAAAAAGCAGTTTAGTCCCCAACTTAGCCCATAAACATCTCCAAAAGTGGCTAAGAAATTTAGTATCACGATCTGAAACAATAGTATTTGGCAAACCATGCAAGCGAATAATTTCACGAAAGAACAAATCAGCAACATTAACAGCATCATCGCTTTTATGACATGGTATAAAGTGTGCCATTTTCGAGAATCTATCCACGACAACAAATATGCTATCCTTCCCCTTCTTTGTTCGAGGTAAACCTAAAACAAAGTCCATAGATATATCCTCCCAAGGAACACTAGGTACAGGTAAAGGCATATATAAACCATGAGGATTGAGTCGTGACTTAGCTTTTTGACATGTAGTGCAGCGAGCAATAAAACGCTCAACCCGTCTCATCTTTGGCCAAAAGAAATGTGTAGCAAGTACGTCCTCCGTCTTCTTCACGCCAAAGTGTCCCATTAATCCTCCTCCATGCGCCTCCTGCAACAACAAAAGACGAACGGAGCTAGCTGGAATGCATAGCTTGTTAGCACGAAACACAAATCCATCGTTAACAACAAACTTGTTCCACATTCTTCCTTCTTTACAATTCTGCATTACATCTTTAAAATCAGCATCATGCACATATTGATCTTTGATGGTCTCCAAACCAAATATTTTGAAGTCAAGTTGTGAAAGCATAGTATAGCGACGAGACAATGCATCAGCAATAACATTTTATTTTCCCTTCTTGTGTTTAATGACATAAGGGAAAGTCTCAATGAATTCAATCCATTTAGCATGTCTACGATTCAGTTTAGCTTGACTTTTAATATGTTTCAAAGATTCATGATCAGAATGTATAACAAATTCTTTGGGCCATAAATAATGTTGCCATGTTTCTAAAGTCCGAACAAGAGCATATAATTCTTTATCATAAGTAGAATAATTCAGACTAGGCCCACTCAATTTTTCAGAAAAGTATGCAACAGGTTTGCCATCTTGTAATAACACACCTCCTAATCCAATTCCACTAGCATCACATTCAAGCTCAAAAGTCTTATTAAAATCAGGAAGTTGGAGTAAAGGAGCATGTGTCAACTTATCTTTCAATACCGTGAAGGCTTCTTCCTGTGCGGTACGCCAAAGAAAAGGCACATCTTTCTTTGTAAGCTCATTGAGAGGTGCAGCAATGGTGCTGAAATCTCTCACAAAACGCCTATAGAATCCAGCGAGGCCAAGAAAACTCCTCACTTGTGTGACCGTTTTGGGCTGCGGCCAACTCTCAATAGCTTCAATCTTGGCTTTATCAACTTCAATTCCCAGTGGAGTAACAACATAGCCAAGAAAAGATACTCGGTCGGTGCAAAAGGTGCACTTCCCAAGGTTACCAAACAAACGTGCATCACGTAGAGCAATAAAAACAGCACGTAAATGTTCCAAATGTTCTTCCAAAGATCTGCTATAAATCAATATGTCATCAAAGTAAACTACCACAAATCGTCCAATGAAAGCACGTAAAACTTCGTTCATTAATCTCATGAAAGTACTAGGTGCATTAGTTAACCCAAAAGGCATGACTAACCACGCAAATAATCCAAACTTAGTTTTAAATGCTGTTTTCCATTCATCTCCCAATTTCATACGAATTTGATGGTAGCCACTACGCAAATCAACTTTGGAGAATATTGTAGAGCCACTCAATTCATCAAGCATATCATCTAGCCTAGGAATAGGATGACGATAATGAATAGTAATATTATTAATGCCTCTACAATCAACACACATACGTGATGTACCATCCTTTTTCGGCACTAGAATAATAGGAACAGCACAAGGACTAAGGGATTCGCGTATATAACCTTTGTCGAGAAGCTCTTTTACTTGACGCATAATCTCCTTCGTCTCCTCTGGATTGGTACGGTATGGTGCACAGTTTGGCAGTGAAGCACCGGGAATTAAGTCAATCTGATGCTCAATCCCTCGAATAGGCGGTAATCCCGGTGGCACGTCTTGTGGAAAAACGTCAGCGAACTCCTGCAAAATGTTAGTGACAGCAGGAGGCAAAGAGGAAGGCACGTCCTCGAATGAAAATAATGCCTCTTTGCACACAAAAGCATAGCAAACAGATTTGCTGAAATCTAGCTCATCAATATCAGATTTGGTGGCAAATAAACATGCACTTTTCAATTTAATTTCAGAAGCAACACTAGATGGTTTATTATTAGGCTTCATTTGTTGCTCAAATTCTTTTGCCACAATGTGATTTTCACTCTTATTCTTCTCCTGTTTTGCTTTATTAGCTCTATTAATATCATCTTTCAAAATGGAATCAGGAGTCATAGGAAGCAAAGTAATATTTTTATCCTTATGAACAAGAGTATAGTGATTGTTTCTACCATGGTGTACAGAATTTTTATCAAATTGCCATGGTCTACCAAGTAATAAGGAACATGCTTGCATAGGTACCACATCACAATCAACATAATCAGCATATGTAGAGATACTAAAATGCACACGAACAGTACGTGTTACCTTAACCTTGCCACTGTTGTTGAACCATTGGATGTAGTAAGGATGTGGATGTGGTCTTGTGGTGAGAGAAAACTTCTCCACCATCTCCATGCTAGCCAAGTTGTTGCAGCTCCCTCCGTCTATTATGACGCGCACAGAACGTTCCTTCACAACTCCCTTGGTATGGAACAAATTGTGCCTCTGATTTTGCTCAGCTTGTGTGACCTGCACACTCAAAACACGTTGAGCAACTAAACATTCATACCTGTCAGCGTCTTCAGGAGCCATGTATTGCATCTCATGATCAGAATCATCTCCACCATGTTCTTCACGTGTAATAAGAGCCAATGTCTCCTCATCATAGTCACTAGCGGACTCATATCCACCACCCTCGGTAGCAATCATCACACGCGGAGATTTGCATTCTCTCTCATAATGACCTCCTCCCTTACAACGACGACAAATAATATCACTTGTGTGCCCTGTTGATGCCCTGGAAGAAGAAGAACTCTGTGCAGGCCCGGCAGGTGCGCTCTTGGCAGATAATGGTGGTTGTTCCTGTTTTCTTGTATCACGGCTGTAGGAGGCACCTGATTGAGGTGCTGGTGCGGTTGAAGTAGAAGATGCACGCGGTGTCCATGATGAAGGTCGGCCTGCAGAAAAGTTAGTTCGCGCCAATGCTTGTCGATCCTGCACTTCACGTTCAGCTTTACAAGCAAGATGGAATAAACGAGTGATATTAGTATACTCCTTATAGTCTAGAATGGTCTGAATCTCTCTATTTAATCCACCCAGAAAACGTGCAAGCATAGCTTCATTCTCCTCAACAATACCACATTGAATCATGCCAGTTTGTAATTCCTGATAATACTCTTCTATAGAATTTTTTCCTTGTCTTAAACGCTGCAATTTTTGAAGCAATTCACGTTGATAATATGGTGGAACCCAACGCGTACGCATAGCAGTTTTCAAAGCAGCCCAAGTAGTTGGAATAGGATATAATCTACAATGTTCAGACCACCATACACATGCAAAACTAGTGAAAGCACAAACAGCAGCAGCAACTCGTCTCTCCTCAGGATATTGTAAACATGTAAATCGTTGTTCAGTTTCTAACTCCCAAGTAAGATATATATCAGGAACATATCTACCCTCAAATGGTGGAATATTCAATTTCAGTTTAGGAATATGGACAGCATCTCGTACCTGAGGTGGTGGTGCAGGTGGCTGCACGTAGTGCTGATTTTGATCAACCTCATCCTCATAATCTCCCACATAATCATCCTCCTCCGCATCAGCAGCAGGAGCCACAGAAGTATCAACAGCAGCACCAACAGTTTGGCCAAACGCAAGAGGAACACGACTCGCTCGGCGAAGGTCTGTTTCACGATGTGGAGGTAGTCGTTGTTGTTGTTGTTGTTGGAGAGGTGCGTTAGGTGCAGCTGGTGGTGGTGGTGGAAGACGCGCGAGCAATTCATTAAACTTGTTATCGAGCTTTGTTTCGAACGTCTTCTCAAGGCCAGTGATCTTCTCCATGGCCTCTTCAAAATTGTTCAGCACATCTTGCACCTGTTCAGTCATCATTTGCTGAAACTTATCATGAAGCTCCTTGTTCGATAAATTCTCCCAGTCAATCTTGTCGGCTTGTGATCCTGGCATGGTTAGCAGCAATAGAAACACACAAGAATATGATCCTACAGACTACTAAGAAGTGGTGGTGGTGTATCACAAATCCGTCAAGCAAATCTCAAATTCTTACCAGTTCTTACCCAGCAGCAGGCGGTGATCGGCAACCGTTCTAGTCAAAAACTCTCAAAGCTTGGATAGAGCGATTACCAGGGAGAGTCAAACGCACGACGTAGATGTATGTGGAGCTGGGAAGGCTTATAATATGGTAGCAAAAAGGGTCAACAATAATCAATTCAGAGATGCAAAGTTGAATAAACGCTCAACGACGGTACTGTGCTGGTCCTAGGCTAGACTGTGCTAGAGACGCGAGCCTAGAACACTAACAAAATCACGGCGCGGCACGTAAACAAGGGAAAAGCACACTCTGGA